>NW_027507714.1:550427-726321 GCF_037356315.1 Lithobates pipiens | reverse complement strand
AGAGCTATAAGAAGGCGCGGTGGCCCGGCAGAAGAACCGAAGAGGGGGACAAGACCCCCGAAGTCGGGAGAAGAGGCCGGCGGAGGGGAGGAAGAAAGCCGGACTCCTCCGCTAGCAAAAGAGCTACAAGAAGATAGCGGAGGAGTCCGGCGAGAAGACCCCCGAAGACAGAAGACCCCCGGAGATGTGCAATAAAATATTTTATCTCGTGTGTTGTGTTTTTTTTTGGTACTTTTATTTTACAGGTGAATGGGTAGGGGTACATTGTACCCCATACTCATTCACATAGGGTGGGGGGCCGGTATCCGGGGGCCCCCTTATTAAAGGGGGCTCCCGGATTCCGATAAGCCCCCCGCCCACAGACCCCGACAACCAACGGCCAGGGTTGTCGGGAAGAGGCCCTTGTCCTCATCAACATGGGGACAAGGTGCTTTGGGGTGGGGGGGCCGCGCGGCCCCCCCTTCCCCAAGGCACCCCCCATGTTGAGGGCATGCGGCCTGGTACGGCTCAGGAGGGGGGGGGGGGCGCTCGCTCGCCCCCCTTTCCTGGCCGGCCGGGTAGCGTGCTCGGACAAGGGTCTGTTGTGGACTTGGGGGGCACCCCCACGCCAATTTTTTTCGGCGTTGAGGTTCCCCTTTAAGTCCATACCAGGCGGCGGGGCCCGCGACGTCTCCGTCGCGTGCTCCGCCTACCTGGATACCCGCTCGAAATGAGCAGACTTTTCTCCGGGCGGGAAAAGTCCGCTCATTTCGAAAGTACAGCGGACTGGCACACAAAGGGGCGGACTGTCCGCTCAAACCAAGTTTGGACGGACAATCTTACGGAAATTCCGTAAGACTTTGTTCGTCAGACTGTCCGCTGAAAAAGTCCGCTGAAGCCCACACACGAGCGGACTGTCCGCTCAAATGTGTTTCGGCGGACTAAGTTGGGCAGACAGTCCGCCCGTGTGTACGCGGCCTAAGACACAACATACTGACTACAACAGTTCACATAAGGATGACCTCACAGCTTAGCTGGTTAGCAAATACTGTGTGGCTGTACTCCAAGACTGGATAGGTGGAACAGGATGGACAGGTTTTCAGACATGACAGAGCCTGTTATTAAAAGATTCCCAGGGCTTTCTAGTATAGATCTCCTCCTCTGCCTTTGTCGTGTTGATAATTCTCACAGTTTTATACTAGGTTGGGTGTTTTCACACCCAGAACATCAACTCTCACTCTTCTGTTGAATGACTAACAGGTCTGAAAATTGTTGTCATTGAACAGCAAAAATTTGTGCTGTCTGATTACTGAAGCAGTGATTCGGAGTCTAGTGTGATGTAGGATATGTGCGCCTATGTGATAACGCCAAGCTTAATGAAGCATTATATGACAAAAGTGTTATAATGAGATAGGAAGGTCACCATTATGCTTACTTGTTAAGGTCAGTAACACATAGTACATGGTCTTTGTATTGATACATATTGCATGTTTCTATAAATCCTGCCTCATGGCCTGTCAATGCATCCTATCATTTCTATCATTAATTACATTAGAACTATAGGAAATTAAAAGTGTCAATACCATTAACATGGCAGTTTTTTTTTTTTAAGTTACCTTTGAAATGTGTATAATTCCTGCTCCATACATATCCAGCTCATCAGAACTCAGCTGCAGATCTTGGCATATTACTGGCCTTGACAATATCCAAACAAAGAAAAGGGAAAGTTCGCCCACTATCTGCACTAAAAACAGTTTTCCTTTTTTTCAAATCAGCATTGGATACTAGATTAAACACTGACACATTTCCTGCTGTACAGGGCGCTTTGTCAAAGAATGCTTGTTAACAGTTGTATTACCTGTTGATCTAGCTGTTAAAGTTCAATTTCCGGTAATAGGGTGACAACATTGTTTTGCAAAAATGCAAATCACAACAGTTATTTTCACCATGTGAACAAGGTAGAGGGACATGTTGTTTTGGACAGGTTTTAAGCAAGTAACCAATTAAAATCCAACTCACGGTAACACTATTAACCACTTCGAATGGATGGCCTGTCTGGGTTCAGCCTCTCATGGTATAAAGACTATACTAAAAAACAAAACTTTCTTGTTTTGCTCAGATGCCTAGGAAGCCAGCTTGTGAAAGTAATATTATCAAAGTCATCTGTGCTGCAAGGGAAAAAATTATTACAGGACAAACAATAGCAGTTCCCTCAGACAAAGTATGGGTAGATTTGTGTCCACAATTAAACAACAAAATGTCACCCAAAAGCCTTTATACATTTGTAAAGACAAACCGACACAATATATGGCAAGTCCTTGGTCTATGCAAAGATGTCAAAGATATTGATGAACAAACGTCCAATGGTGACAGCTCAGAAGGTACAGATAGTCATTCATCAATTCAGTGTTATGACATTCATTTTGAATTCAGTCTCTCTTTTCAAAGATGGCTAGGAATCTGGCCTAAGAAAATTATTTACAATGACAAATCCATATACACTGGAAAAATAGAATACACCATCTTAAAACCTTGTGCATGGACTCACATCTTGAATGAAGAGATCTGGAAAAATATAAAGTCTTCATGCACACTTAAATCCAAGCGGGCAAAAATGTATCCAAATCAGTGTTCACTAAAACAAAGCCCTGCCCCCCACAGTTAGTAACACGCCCCTAGGAACACTTAACCCCTACAAGCCACCCACTAGTTAACCCCTTCACTGCCAGTGCCATTTACACAGGAATCACTGCATTTGTATAGCAGTGATTGCTGTATAAATGACAATGGTCCCAAAAATGTGTCAAAAATGTCTGATGTGTCCACCATAATGTTGCAGTCACAATAAAAATTGCTGATCGCTGCCATTACTAGTAAAAAAAAAAAAAAATCAATAAAAATGCCATAAAACTATCCCCTATTTTGTAAACGCTATAACTTTTGCGCAAACCAATCAATAATCGCTTTTTGCGATTTTTATTACCAAAAATATGTAGAAGAATACGTGTCAGCCTAAACTGAGGGAAACATTTTTTTTTTTGATATTTTTGGGGGATATTTATTATAACAAAAAGTAAAAAATAATGCATTTTTTTCAAAATTGTCGCTCTATTTTTGTTTATAGCGCAAAAAATAAAAACCGCAGAGGTGATCAAATACCACCAAAAGAAAGCTCTATTTGTGGGAAAAAAAGGACGTCAATTTTGTTTTGGAGCGATGTCGCACGACTGCGCAATTTGCAGTTAAAATGACACAGTGCCAAATTGCAAAAAGTGGTCTGGTCTTAAGCCAGCAAAATGGTCCGGTTTGAAAGTGGTTAAATATCGTGCCTGGGAGGTGTCTATAGTATGCCTGTGAAGTGGCACGTGTTTCCCGTATTTAGAACAGTCCCTGCACAAAATGACATTTAACGTAAAAAAAGTCATTTAAAACTGCTTGCGGTTTTAATGTCATGTCTGGTTCCGACAATACATCATTGAGAAAAAGATGCCATGGGTAGCCCCCCCCCTGCCCATTGCCAGCCACTTTTGGTCTTGTACGGATATTAAGGGGAACCCAAATAAAAAAAAGGAAAGGCGTGGGGCCCCCAGGCCCTATATACTCAGAACAGCAGTATACAGGCGGTGCAAACAAGGCAGGGACTGTGTAGGTTTGTTGTGTTAAGTTGAATCTGTTTGTAATTTTGAACTGGTACATTTTGAAAGTGTAGCTCCAGTCAAAAAAATAAATTTTTAAACTTTTTGAAAAACATAGGGAAAGGGCTATCACCCCTGGATACATTTTTTTTGTCATCCGTATTTTTTCATCTCACTTCCTGTTGTCTCCTTCCGTTTGCAAGTAGGAGACGTTTGTAAGTTGGATGTTTCAAAGTAGGGGCCTGCCCTATATGCTCTGCAGAAATGGGGGCCTAAAGTGTTGGTGTTGCCACAACACTGTAAGCCCTCAAAGTGACTCTTGCTGGAGCGTCCTGCTGTGAACGATTATATCAAGAATTGTAATTACATGCCATTGTTGAACAGTGGTAGAAAAATCGGACCTTTGGTGGTGGTGGTGGTGCTGGTGCCACAACACTATAAGTCCTCACACTTACTCTTGGTGGGTGCAGGAACGGGCCCTGCTGTGAAATATTTTATCAAGAATTGTAATTACATGCCCCTGTTAAACAGGGGCTGAAAAATTGGGCCTTAGGCACTGCTTGCTGGTGCCACAACACTGCAACCTCTCCCAGATACTCTAATTGGAGTGCAGGAATGAGCCCTGCTGCAAAGCATTGCATCAAAAATTGTATTACATGTCCCTGTTAAACACTCCAATTAGCTCCAATTAGCTAGCAATTTAGCCAAGCTAGCATTCAACCGCTGGGCAGGTGGATGGCTGGGAGTGAACTTCTTTCTACGGTCCAGCAGCTGGGGCAGGGAAATTTGCCTGCTACAATCGGACGTGGGTGTACTGCTAGCAGAGTGCCTGCAAGTACTGGGCTGTGACACACCTAATTGTACACCTTCATTCCTATCAGTGCAGGTTTCAGAGAGGACTGAAGGTCTAGTGGGGTTGGAGATCCCAGCTGATGAGGAGCAAGGAGAGGTCTGCTTTGTTCTTTGGTGTGGGTCTTTAACCACTTGAGGACCGCCGTATTGCCATTGTACGTCAGCACAATGGCACAGGCAGGCATAATCACGTACATCTACGTGATTGCCTTCCAGCGGGTGGGGGGTCCGATCGGACCCCCTCCCGCTGGTTACGGCGGTCCGATTCGGTCCAGGAGCGCTCCGTGATGAGGGGATGGCCGTTGGTTTTCGGCCACCCCCTCTGGATCGCTCCTGGCCAATGAGAAGCTTCCTCCCCTGTGTATTGTTTACACAGGAAGGAGGAAGTGATGTCATTCTCCTCGGGGCGGTCTTTTTGACCGGACTACGAGGAGAAGAGTAAAAGTAAGGCCGCGTACACACGGGCGGACTGTTCGCCCAACCTTGTCCGCTGAACAGTGTTTGGGCGGACAGTCCGCTCGTGTGTGGGCTTTCAGCGGACAGTTTCAGCGGACAGTTGGACGGACAAAGTCTTTCGGAAATTCCGAAAAACTGTCCGCTGAAACTGTGTTTGAGCGAACAGTCCGCCCGTGTGTGGGCTTGTCCGCTGTACTTTCGAAATGAGCGGACTGTTCCCGCTCGGAAAGTCCGCCCATTTCGAGCGCGTGTACAGGTAGGCGGGGCCCGCGAAGGAGACGTCGCGGGCTCCGCCGCCTGGAATGGGCTTAAAGGGGAACCCCAACGCCGAAAAAAATCGGCGTGGGGGTTCCCCCCAAGTCCACACCAGACCCTTGTCCGAGCACGCTACCCGGCCGGCCAGGAAAGGGGGGCGAGCGAGCGCGCCCCCCCTCCTGAGCCGTACCAGGCCGCGTGCCCTCAACATGGGGGGTGCCTTGGGGAAGGGGGGGCCGCGCGGCCCCCCCACCCCAAAGCACCTTGTCCCCATGTTGATGAGGACAAGGGCCTCTTCCCGACAACCCTGGCCGTTGGTTGTCGGGGTCTGCGGGCGGGGGGCTTATCGGAATCCGGGAGCCCCCTTTAAGAAGGGGGCCCCCGGATACCGGCCCCCCACCCTATGTGAATGAGTATGGGGTACAATGTACCCCTACCCATTCACCTGTGAACTAAAGTACAATAAAAAACACAACACAGAGAAAAAATATTTTATTGCACAGCTCCGGGGGTCTTCTCGCCGGACTCCTCCGCTATGTGTGTGTAGCTCTTTTGCTAGCGGAGGAGTCCGGCTTTCTTCCTCCCCGCCGCCGGCCTCTTCTCCCGACTTCGGGGGTCTTGTCCCCCTCTTCGGTTCTTCTGCCGGGCCACCGCGCCTGGTCCGGTGGCCCGGTCTTCTGTCGCCGTCTTCCGTTCTTCTGTCGCCGCCTTCGGTTCTTCTGCCGGGCCACCGCGCCTTCTTGTAGCTCTTTTACAGGCGGTGGCCCGGTCTTCTGTCGCCGCTGTCGTCGCCGCCGCCGCCGCCTTCCGTTCTTGTTCTTCTTCTTGTTCTTCTTCTTCTTCTCCTGGAGATGTTGACTCGACGATCTCTCCGGCCGGAATGCCAGGGACACGCTCCGCTGCCACTTATATAGTGACAATGGGGCGGTGTCACATGGTATATGTCACATGGGTTGGTCACATGGGTTGATGTCACATGGGGACTATGACATCGTAAGGGGGCGGGGTCACCATGTGACCAACCCATGTGACATATACCATGTGACACCGCCCCATTGTCACTATATAAGTGACCGCACAGCGCGGCTCTGGCATTCCGGCCGGAGAGATCGTCGAGTCAACATCTCCAGGAGAAGAAGAAGAAGAACAAGAAGAAGAACAAGAACGGAAGGCGGCGGCGGCGGCGACGACAGCGGCGACAGAAGACCGGGCCACCGCCTGTAAAAGAGCTACAAGAAGGCGCGGTGGCCCGGCAGAAGAACCGAAGGCGGCGACAGAAGAACGGAAGACGGCGACAGAAGACCGGGCCACCGGACCAGGCGCGGTGGCCCGGCAGAAGAACCGAAGAGGGGGACAAGACCCCCGAAGTCGGGAGAAGAGGCCGGCGGCGGGGAGGAAGAAAGCCGGACTCCTCCGCTAGCAAAAGAGCTACACACACATAGCGGAGGAGTCCGGCGAGAAGACCCCCGAAGACCCCCGGAGCTGTGCAATAAAATATTTTTTCTCTGTGTTGTGTTTTTTATTGTACTTTAGTTCACAGGTGAATGGGTAGGGGTACATTGTACCCCATACTCATTCACATAGGGTGGGGGGCCGGTATCCGGGGGCCCCCTTCTTAAAGGGGGCTCCCGGATTCCGATAAGCCCCCCGCCCGCAGACCCCGACAACCAACGGCCAGGGTTGTCGGGAAGAGGCCCTTGTCCTCATCAACATGGGGACAAGGTGCTTTGGGGTGGGGGGCCGCGCGGCCCCCCTTCCCCAAGGCACCCCCCATGTTGAGGGCACGCGGCCTGGTACGGCTCAGGAGGGGGGGCGCGCTCGCTCGCCCCCCTTTCCTGGCCGGCCGGGTAGCGTGCTCGGACAAGGGTCTGGTGTGGACTTGGGGGGAACCCCCACGCCGATTTTTTTCGGCGTTGGGGTTCCCCTTTAAGCCCATTCCAGGCGGCGGAGCCCGTGACGTCTCCTTCGCGGGCCCCGCCTACCTGTACACGCGCTCGAAATGGGCGGATTTGCCTCCGCCTTACGTGGGCGAGTCCGTTCATTTCAAAAGTTGAGCGAACTGTTTGCCCAACCTTGTTCGTCAAACAGTCCGCTCGTGTGTGGGCAAGTCCGCTCATGCAAATTTTGAGCGGACTGTTTGATGAAACTGTTTGCCGAACAAGGTTGGGCGAACAGTCCGCCCGTGTGTACGCGGCCTAAGTGTGCACCAACACTACACTGACATGTAGGTACACACAGGCACACAAACCCCCCCCCCCCCGATCCCCCCCCCCCCCCGATCGCCCCCCGATCCCCCCCCGCCCCCCCTCCCCCCCCAGTCACAGTGTCACTGATTGCATTGATCATTTCTTTACTGATCAATGCATTCAGTGTCAGTTGTGACAGTAAAAACTGTCAGGACAGTTAGTGTTAGGTCCAGGGTAGCCCCCTATCACCCCCCAATAAAGATTTAACCCCCTGATTGCCCCTAGAGTTAACCCTTTCACCCCCTTTTGCCAGTGTCACTAAGCGATCATTTTTCTGATCGCTGCATGTGTCGCTAGTGTCGCTAGGTAGCTAGTTATTTTTTTAGGTTCACCGCCAGGTTTTTATATCGCTAGGTACCCCGATATACTACCCAATAATGTTTTTAACCCCCTGATTGCCGCTAGTTAACCCTTTCACCCCCTTTTGCCAGTGTCACTAAGCGATCGTTTTTCTGATCGCTGCATTAGTGTCGCTACAGTCGCTAGGTAGCTAGTTATTTTTTTAGGTTCACCGCCAGGTTTTTATAGCGCTAGGTACCCCGATATACTACCCAATAATGTTTTTAACCCCCTGATTGCCGCTAGTTAACCCTTTCACCCCCTTTTGCCAGTGTCACTAAGCGATCATTTTTCTGATCGCTGCATGTGTCGCTAGGTAGCTAGTTATTTTTTTAGGTTCACCGCCAGGTTTTTATATCGCTAGGTACCCCGATATACTACCCAATAATGTTTTTAACCCCCTGATTGCCGCTAGTTAACCCTTTCACCCCCTTTTGCCAGTGTCACTAAGCGATCGTTTTTCTGATCGCTGCATTAGTGTCGCTACAGTCGCTAGGTAGCTAGTTATTTTTTTAGGTTCACCGCCAGGTTTTTATAGCGCTAGGTACCCCGATATACTACCCAATAATGGTTTTAACCCCCTGATTTCCGCTAGTTAACCCTTTCACCCCCTTTTGCTAGTGTCACTAAGCGATAATTTTTCTGAACGCTGCATCAGTGTCGCTAGTGTCGCTAGGTAGCTAGTTAACTAGGCTCCCAAAAAGTCCCCCACGTGTGGTATCCCCGTACTCGGGAGAAGCAGCAGAATTTATTTTGGGGTGTAATTTGACTTCTGCCCATAGCATGTGTGAGCAATATATCATTTAGTGACAACTTTGTGCAAAAAAAAAAAAGTTTGTAATATTCCCGCAACTTTTGGCAAAATATAAAATATTCCATGGACTCAACATGCCTCTCAGTAAATAGCTTGGGGTGTCTACTTTCCAAAATGGGGTCATTTGGGGGGGTTTTGTGCTATTTTGGCATTTTATGGCCTTCGAAACTGTGATAGGTAGTGAGGAGTTAAATCAAAAATTTGCACCCTTAGAAATCCTGAAGGTGGTGATTGGTTTTCGGGGTGCCGTGCGCGACTAGACTCCCAAAAAGTCCCACACATGTGGTATCCCCGTACCCGGGAGAAGCAGCAGAATGTATTTTGGGGTGTCATTTCACATATAACCATTAGGACAAAAAAAAAAAATATTCAATGGGCTCAACATACCCATCAGCAATTTCCTTGGGGTGTCTACTTTCCAAAATGGGGTCATTTGGGGGGGATTTGTACTGCCCTGCCATTTTAGCACCTCAAGAAATGAGATCGGCAGTCATAAATTAAAAGCTGTGTAAATTCCAGAAAATGTACTCTAGTTTGTAGACGCTATAACTTTTGCGCAAACCAAAAAATATACACTTATTGACATTTTTTTTACTAAAGACATGTGGCTGAATAAATTTTGCCCTCAATGTATGACTAAAATTTAGTTTATTCGATTTTTCTTATAACAAAAAGAAGAAAATATCTTTTTTTTTCAAAATTTTCGCTCTTTTTCCATTTATATCGCAAAAAAAAAAAATCGCAGAGGCAATCAAATACCATCAAAAGAAAGCTCTATTTGTGGGAAGAAAAGGACGCAAATTTCGTTTGGGTGCAATATTGCATGACCGCGCAATTACCAGTTAAAGCAGCGCAGTGCGAAATTGCAAAAAGACCTCTGGTCCTTAAGGTGTTTATTGGTCCGGAGCTGAAGTGGTTAAGGTACGCTTGCCAACGGAGCTGCATGGCAGATCAACATGTTTTGGCCACGCAAGATGCGCTTGAGACATGTTGCAAATAGCAGCGGTGGGATCAGATGCATTCGTCTGAAAAAAGGCCCACACCAAAGAACATTTGGAATAACGCACAGAGGCAGCGCCCTGCACAGGCGGAGCTCTGCGGTGTGATTCAGACGGTGTGCGGCCCCTAAGCTGGCCCACGGAGGGCATCCTGCCTCGTTGGAGATGTACCTCCTCCTCCTCTCTCCTATCAGGCACCCACGTGGAGTCAGTGACCTAATCATCCCCTCCCTCTTCATCACTGGAACAAACCTGGCAGTATGTTGCAGCTGGTGGAACATGACTGCCAGATTGCTGTCCTTCTTGAGCATCCCCTCTCTGCGCTCACGCTACTGCCTATTACTGCCGCTACTGGGTATCATCATCAGAGCCTTCAGGAGAATATGGTGGGTCTAGGGAAGGAGTGACTGATGATGACATTGAGACGAGGGAAGAGGATGCATTGGCAGCTGCTTTGCTAGTACCCTGAGCCTGGGTGAGAGAGGATGAGGAGGATGAAGAGGGCTTGGTCATCCACTCTACCAAGTCTTCGGCATGATGCGGCTCAACACCTCCAGCTGCCGAAAATAAGAACAAGCGTGTCCCATGGCCACATGCTAATGATGATGCACCACGTCCACGACCAGCACTGTTGTCTCTAGACACAGAGCCTGCTTGCCCTCTTTTATTGGCTTGTGACTGTCTGCCTCTCCTTGTTGGCCTTCCAGACATAGTAAAGGCCTGAAGGGAGATGGGAAAACCAGCAATTGTGTAGTGTATATTGTGCTGGAGGCACACAACACCCACTAACTACTGCAGATGCCTTTATGAGAGAACACCAGCAACAAAGGGTAGATACAGGTGTATACTGTGCTGTGCTGTAGGCACAAAACACCCACTAACTATTGCAGATGCTTGTATGATAGAACACCAGCAATAAAGGGTAGATATAGGTGTATACTGCACTGGGGGCACACAACACCCACTAACTCCTGCAGATGTATGGGAAAATAACACACTGTCCGTGCCTATCTAGCTCTTTCCCTGCACGCTGGAACACACTACACAAGGCCGCCGCACTGGTGGCCTTATATAGTGTGGGGCATGTACTAAACCCCCTGAACTATAATTGGCCACAGGCATCTTGCCTGTGGCCAATTATTGCTCTCTTCGCTTCCCGCGCTGTGATTGGCCAAGCATATGGGGTCACAGTGCATGCTTGGCCAATCATGAGCCAGCAATGCACTGCTATGGCAGTGCATTGTGGGCTGGGAGCGCCGCATGAATTTGGCACGAATGGCCCATAACGTTCGGTATTCCCCAAACGTGCGTATAGCTTTGAATGCATACAAAGCTTATCCCTACTACATAGATTTAATAGGGTGCTGCACTGAGTGTAATGCAGTTATCCATAACAGTTGACAACATACCAGAGATTGGCAAACCAGTATTTCTTAAGTGCATGATCTCCAAAATCGATGACAGTCTCCACACAGGAAAATCGAAATGCAAATTATCAGGAGATTTGAGAAGAAGCGTGTCAAAAGGACTCTGGGAAGGACGGAAACAAGCACATGTATGGCGGGCAGCTGAAGCCCACAAATTTATGGATATTGGTGACCCTGAGCCGAGTCAACTACCAAATCTGGCAACATTACGAAAAGCCAAACAAGAGATGGGGGACAAAGAGCTAGGTCATAAGGACTCAATCCTTTCATTACAACTCTTTAAATACAGTGCTCCCCATAATGGAAGCATACACAACATAGGCTTGGATACGTTTTTTTTTTTTGCCATTACTGGACCCCATCCCAAATGCAAGTATATCAAACTAAGTCAAAGGACATAGGCACCTACGTGAGTTTTGATGCAACAGGTTCAGTTGTGAGAAAACTAAAGAGACCTGTTGACATTTCAGGACACATCTTTTTGTATCAAGGAGTTTTAAGTTCACTTGGAGATCATGTCCCAGTAGTGCAGATGCTTTCTGAGAGCCATAATATCAGTTCCATAGCCCAGTGGCTGACAGAATGGAAACAAGCCCAAACTTGAAGACATATATAAATGAGTGTTTTGGAGTGCTGACGAGGAATAACTCCTCAAACCTGCCTGCTTGCTTCATTAGAATTGATGTTGCACACTGTATCAAGCTCATTAGTCGATGGGAATGCTTAAGACAAAAAGGAAACTGAGTGAGAGAATTCTACCTCAGAGCAATGGCACAACTTCTCCAATCAAATTCACTGAATGATGCAAGGGAGCTTATTCATTCAATTTCAATTGTTGCATTTAGTGAATCAAAAGGGATTGATGACAGAGGCATACCTGTTATATCTGAGACATGCAAAACTCAACTGAAGAGACGTATCGCAGAGGGATGTCTCTCTCTTGCCTGGTGTCACTGAAGATGATGATTTAGTGGAGATGAGCAAACAGGAAAATGAGACAATTCAAACAGACCTAAAAATATGGGTAATAGAAATTTGTGAAAGGAGTAAGATGCTTGCTGCAAATCATGGTGACCGAGATAACTTGCATTTCCTTCCAGAGCTTGTCCCTAATGTTATAAGAATGGCATGTTACCTTCCGCTTTGGACAGCTGTGATGGTCCCACACTTCAAAAGTGTGAACATAACAGCAAGCTCTGCAAGTGTTAAGGCTGAATTTAAAAATATAAAACATGGTCTCTTCAAACATGAATGCCTGCCTATCAGAATAGACCGTTTTGTGATTCATCACCTTGAATTCATGGAAGGCAAAATGAGGCTTTTTTCTGTACCAATAAGGAAAACAGATTACAGTGAAGAAAATAACGATAAAAGAAATAACAACTGTGAGGAGAATCCACAAATTAATGTAAAAGTAAATGAAGAAAGTAGAATTCAAGAGGACCATGTTGAGAACTGGAAAGGCCTTAGTGTTCCTCCAAAAAAGAAACTATCCTACCTCACTCCTTGCTCTGAGTGGTTGCATATGGACACAAAACTGAAAAGAAAAAGAAAGGTAAAAGTTTTGAAAAATGGCAACTACTTAGATAAAGTACCTATAAAAATAAACAAAATACTTGTAAGTGTCATTAATACCTGTGCTTTTGATTCCCTTTGCTAATGTCTTTGCTGTGCTGTGCTGTGACAGTGGTTTATTCTGCAATTATGTTAACAAAGAGCACAAAAATATTAACATTTTTGAATTGGTGATGACCATTGTGAGTAAGGGAGTGGGAAAGGACACTTAGGTCAAGATACTGTCAGGAAAATTTGAATGTGATCAGCAGGTGAGTGCTGAGTGCAATGTTGCGTACATAATCACATCAACAATGAAGCAGGTACCAAGTGCAACAATTACCTCCAAGTGTTCTTCTGGGTATTGTGAGAGAAATACAAGTTCTTCAAGGGTGATCCCTCTCCTGCCAGTCAATGACGATATTTTAACCCTTTCATGACTAAGCCTATTTTTGGCATTTGGTGTTTACAAGTTAAAATCCATATTTTTTGCTAGAAAATTACTTGGAACCCCCAAACATTATATATATATTTTTTTTAGCAGAGACTCTAGAGAATAAAACGGCGATTGTTGCAATATTTTATGTCACACGGTATTTGCGCAGCAGTGTTTTAAACGCAACTTTTTGGGAAAAGGGACACTTTCATGAATTTAAAAAAAATGAAACAGTAAAATTAGCCCAATTTTTTTGCATAATGTGAACGATAATGTTACGCCGAGTAAATAGATACCAAACATGTCACACTTTATAATTGCATGCACTCGTGGAATGAGGACAAACTACGTTACCTAAAAATCTCAATAGGCGACGCTTTAAATTTTTTTACTGTTACCAGGTTAGAGTTACAGAGGAGGTCTAGTGCTAGAATTATTGCTCTCCCTCTGATGATCGCGGCGATACCTCACTTGTGTGATTTGAACACTGTTTACATATGCGGGCGCGACTTCCGTATGCGTTTTCTTTGCTTCTTGAGCTCGTGGGGATGGCGGGCTCTTTAAAAAAAAAAATATTTCTTTTATTTATTAAAAAAAAATAATAATTTGATCACTTTTATTGCTGTCACAAGGAATGTAAACATCCCTTGTCACAGTAATAGGTGGTGACAGGTACTCTTTATGGAGGGACCGGGGGTCTAAAAGACCCCCCGATCCCTCCTTTACACTTCAATGTATTCAGATCACCGAAAACAGTGACTCTGAGGCCGCGTACACACGGGCGGACTGTTCGCCCAACTTTGTCCGCTGAACAGTGTTTGGGCGGACAGTCCGCTCGTGTGTGGGCTTTCAGCGGACAGTTTCAGCAGACAGTTTGACGGACAAAGTCTTTCGGAAATTCCGAAAAACTGTCCGCTGAAACTTGGTTTGAGCGAACAGTCCGCCCGTGTGTAGGCTACTTTCGAAATGAGCAAACTGTTCCCGCTCGGAGGGAAGTCTGCTCATTACGAGCGCGTGTGCAGGTAGGCGGGGCCCGCGAAGGAGACGTCGCGGGCTCCGCCGCCTGGAATGGACTTAAAGGGGAACCCCAACGCCGAAAAAAATCGGCGTGGGGGTCCCCCAAAGTCCACAACAGACCCTTGTCCGAGCACGCTACCCGGCCGGCCAGGAAAGGGGGGCGAGCGAGCGCACCCCCCCTCCTGAGCCGTACCAGGCCGTGTGCCCTCAACATGGGGGGTGCCTTGGGGAAGGGGGGGCCGCGCGGCCCCCCCACCCCAAAGCACCTTGTCCCCATGTTGATGAGGACAAGGGCCTCTTCCCGACAACCCTGGCCGTTGGTTGTCGGGGTCTGCGGGCGGGGGGCTTATCGGAATCCGGGAGCCCCCTTTAAGAAGGGGGCCCCCGGATACCGGCCCCCCACCCTATGTGAATGAGTATGGGGTACAATGTACCCCTACCCATTCACCTGTAAAATAAAAGTACCCAAAAAAAAACCACAACACACGAGAAAAAATATTTTATTGCACAGCTCCGGGGGTCTTCCGTCTTCGGGGGTCTTCTCGCCGGACTCCTCCGCTATCTTCTTGTAGCTCTTTTACTAGCGGAGGAGTCCGGCTTTCTTCCTCCCCGCCGCCGGCCTCTTCTCCCGACTTCGGGGGTCTTGTCCCCCTCTTCGGTTCTTCTGCCGGGCCACCGCGCCTTCTTGTAGCTCTTTTACAGGCGGTGGCCCGGTCTTCTGTCGCCGCCGCCTTCCGTTCTTCTGCCGGGCCACCGCGCCTTCTTATAGCTCTTTTGCAGGCGGTGGCCCGGTCTTCTGTCGCCGCTGTCGCCGTCGCCGCCTTCCATTCTTCTTCTTCTTCTTGTTCTTCTTCTTCTCCAGGAGATGTTGACACGTCGCTCTCTCCGGCCGGAATGCCAGAGCCGCCCTGCGCTGCCACTTATATAGTGAAAATGGGGCGGTGTCACATGGTATATGTCACATGGGTTGGTCACATGGGTTGATGTCACATGGGGACTATGACATCCTAAGGGGGCGGGGTCACCATGTGACATCAACCCATGTGACCAACCCATGTGACATATACCATGTGACACTGCCCCATTGTCACTATATAAGTGGCAGCGCAGGGCGGCTCTGGCATTCCGGCCGGAGAGAGCGACATGTCAACATCTCCTGGAGAAGAAGAACAAGAAGAAGAAGAAGAACGGAAGGCGGCGACGGCGACAGCGGCGACAGAAGACCGGGCCACCGCCTGTAAAAGAGCTACAAGAAGGCGCGGTGGCCCGGCAGAAGAACCGAAGAGGGGGACAAGACCCCCGAATCGGGAGAAGAGGCCAGCGGCGGGGAGGAAGAAAGCCGGACTCCTCCGCTAGTAAAAGAGCTACAAGAAGATAGCGGAGGAGTCCGGCGAGAAGACCCCCGAAGACGGAAGACCCCCGGAGCTGTGCAATAAAATATTTTTTCTCGTGTGTTGTGTTTTTTTTTTGGGTACTTTTATTTTACAGGTGAATGGGTAGGGGTACATTGTACCCCATACTCATTCACATAGGGTGGGGGGCCGGTATCCGGGGGCCCCCTTCTTAAAGGGGGCTCCCGGATTCCGATAAGCCCCCCGCCCGCAGACCCCGACAACCAACGGCCAGGGTTGTCGGGAAGAGGCCCTTGTCCTCATCAACATGGGGACAAGGTGCTTTGGGGTGGGGGGGCCGCGCGGCCCCCCCTTCCCCAAGGCACCCCCCATGTTGAGGGCACGCGGCCTGGTACGGCTCAGGAGGGGGGGCGCGCTCGCTCGCCCCCCTTTCCTGGCCGGTCGGGTAGCGTGCTCGGACAAGGGTCTGTTGTGGACTTTGGGGGGACCCCCACGCCGATTTCTTTCGGCGTTGGGGTTCCCCTTTAAGTTCATTCCAGGCGGCGGAGCCCGCGACGTCTCCGTCGCGGGCCCCGCCTACCTGCACACGCGCTCGAAATGGGCGGACTTGCCTCCGCCTTACGTGGGCGAGTCCGTTCATTTCAAAAGTTGAGCGAACTGTTTGGCAAACAGTTCGCTGAAACAGTCCGCTTGTGTGTGGGCAAGTCCGCTCATGCAAATTTTGAGCGGACTGTTTGCCGAAACTGTTTGACGAACAAGGTTGGGCGAACAGTCCGCGCGTGTGTACGTGGCCTGAATACTGTATATTTTTTTTAAACTGGCGCCATTGGCAGCCGAGTAAACGGGAAGCGACGTCATGATGTCGCTTCCATGTTTACTATTAGGTGACTGGAATGAAGCCTGGCCAGACTGGTGTTAAGGCCTACTCACACAATTAAACCTCAGAACCTTTACTGTTCTGAGGCCAAAAAACTAAATTTACAGGTGTGTGACATTTGATCCCAAATGTCATCTGCTACACATCCCCCCAGCCATTTAGACGATGTCTCCATCGTCCAGGTAACAGCCAGGACAAAAATACAATAACAAAAAAACGAGTTCTTGTTTTTGCTGTTGGGGAAGGGAAAGAAAAGGGAAACATGTTTAAACATCAACACTTATCACAATGTCACATCAATGCTGTATGCATACCACCCAACTAACTATCTGAGCCCACCCGGGACCCTCTGATGACCTTGATAGCTGATCTCGATGAATCCTGAGAAAAAGCAACATAATACAAAAAGGCAATACTGTACACTATACATCCTAAATTTTGAAGAGCAAAATTCCGGCATTTTCACAATGGAATTTCCTCCTTCAATAGCATGTGAAATATCTTTCCTAACATACTCACGCCACCTAGTTGTCAGAGCCACTGCAACTGCAAGTCTCTTAACAAATTAACACATTGGACCAAAAGCTTGAAGAACTTAGTGTGCATTTCTCTGTAGAACCACCTGTCTAACTACCCCAGAGTTTTTGTGGGTTGCGGAAACACTTGAAGAATTGAAAGACACAAGGAAAGTCTTCTCCTTTTCTTTCTGCAAGCTTTCTCAAAACTTTACTCCAGAAACAGTTCACCAATAGAACCTTGTGTCAGGTAGAGTCAGATCTTTCCCTTGGGAATCAACTGTAGTGATAAAGTAGATAGTGCTTTCTTTTTCTGGTCAGCATATTATAATTTTGTTACTGTAGATGTGCCAACTGTAGCTCCAGTATAACAGTCCGGTAATCCATTCAGCACTTCTCATATGGAAACAACTTTTCCGGTGACTCTGAGACTTTCCGACAGTCCCAACATTTTCCTTATGTCACCCCCCTAGTGTCCATGACTTTACCCAACTCAGGGGAAATCAAGTCCATACTCTGTTGCCACCCGCTTAATAAAAGTCTCAGGGGCTTAGCGGCCCATAATTCTGGGCAGTGTCCATGCACTGGCAACAGTCCGTTTAACATTAAAAGAATTTAAAAGTCTAAAACTGTTACTCACGGCAACTTCTGCTTAAAAGTACCAGTCATCTGCCTCATCGGAGCCAGTCTCCGCTGGTGAGCCAGGCGAGGAATCCCCAGCAGGCAGATCATTTTCCATGTTGATTCTAGTGGTACCCCGAGGCTTGCACTTGAACACCTTTCCCCAGATGTCCAGGCCTACCTCTGCAATGGTGGGGTTTCTTGCTCCTCTCCTCTGCTTGTACGGCCCACGCCACAACGGTGGCCTTCTTCTGCGGAGCCTCCTCCGCAACCTCAGCAGAGGTTTCTCGGGCTTCAGAAGAGACAGGGTCACTTGTGGCAGCCTGACCCCCAAACGACGATGACGGTAACATACCAGCAGTCTCCTCCGTGGCGACAATTATAGCGGAAGGCCCGGGTGGAACAACAGGCTTCTCTACTTAAAACATATAATTCCCACACTTGGGGCATCTTGAGAACAATCGGGGGTTTGTGTCCAACCCATCACACCTTCCACATAATATCCCGAGTGCCTCAACTTCTTCTATGTTGCACAGGGCGAACCTCCCCTGCGGCAACAACCGGATGCCAGTATCCGTGACTTCCATCCCTGGCGTCTGCACACCCGCTAGACCCTTCTCTGTCGACATCCGGGGTCCAGGTGCTGACTGAGCGTGAAAAGGCCGAAACATTTTCAGGTTTTTCTTCCAAACTCCGAGAAACAACCTTACCACTTTCCACAACACACACTCACGTGGTGCCTTGTGCGGGGAAAAGAGCAGCTCAAGCTCCTCCCACTGGGCGCTGGCTCCTGTATATTTTCGCGGGCTTCTGATACAGGCTCCTCCCATGCTTATGCACCTCAGTGAATGTCTCTCCAAAATGGCGCTGATTTCTGTGGCGCAGTTCGAAAAACACATTCTTCACCCTCTGTTCCAAGGCCCTGGGAGGTAGCGGTAAATCCAGGACTACGTGCCCCCACGTGTAGCAGCCATAACCCGTTGCAGGCCGGCCTTGACTTAATGGGCTTACCGGTTACCTTCTCTTGGCCTGCTTTTCCACTTCTAGGGGTTCCCAGGGTTGATATCCAACAACTTGTACACTGACACAGATGAAGTCCTTTCAAAAAGGTTTTATTCTGTAGTAGAACTTTCAATTAAGACAGTCTCTTAGGGAACAGAGGGCGCAGATGAAGAGCTCAGGCACCTTGAACTGCAGGTCTAGCAAAATCTCTATTTCCACCCAAAGAATAGCCAATCGCAGGTGGGTATTAAAGGCTGAACAGATCTCTAGCCAGAGATCATGGCAGTCAACACGTTGACTCAAACTTGAACAAACAACTTAGGGGCAAACAGGAACCTTTTTTCTCCGTACCTGGAACGTTTCCCATCTCCTTTATGGTACTGGAAAAGTGTGTCCTTCTCAACTCAGTAACCAGGCACTTCTCAGGATGCCACTTGCCAGCCCTCCTCCGAAGAGTCATCCCCCCGATAACTTCCACAAGCTGCAGTGTCCCTCCAAGCCGGGAGCACACCCGGACACTTTGAATCCTCCCTCACTGATGTTTCTACCCCCAGCCTCTCACACTGCAGCAGTGGCATAGCGTGGGGGGTGCAGGGGGTGCCATGGCCCTGGGTGCAACATTTAGGGGGCACCAGTATGTGTTACTACTGGCTGCCTCCTCCTAATTTAAATTTCCTGTGTCCCCCGCACTCCGGCCACCATGTTAAGTGTCTGGCGCCCTGTGATTGGGGCATATGGGGGTCATGTGAGGTGTAGGGCTGGCCTGTCCACGATCGCTCCTGAAGTCCCGCCTCCGCACATGACCCCCATACACCCAATCACAGTGCGCCGGCCAGACACTGAACATGGCAGGTAGAGCGCGGGGGAGAGAAGGAAAAATGTGAGCTGCCCCTGTCTTCTCCTCCTCCTCCAGACTGATGCAGGCCAGGACAAGAAGGTGAGACTACCTTGTGAGAGTCTTGTTACTGGCCCCGGGGTGGGGGGAGACTGTAAACAAGACAGTATAGTGTAGGCTGTGTAGTGGTCAGTGTAGTGTAGTGGTCAGTATAGTGTAGTATGGTGGTCTGTGTAGTAGACAGTACAGTGTAGTGGTCAGTGTAGTGTAGTATGGTGGTCAGTGTAGTATGGTGGTCAATGTAGTGGTCAGTATAGTGTAGTATGGTGGTCAGTGTAGTGGACAGTATAGTGTAGTATGGTGGACAGTATAGTATAGTAGTCAGTGTAGTGGACAGTATAGTGTAGTGGTCAGTGTAGTGTAGTATGGTGGTCAGTGTAGTATAGTGGTCAGTACAGTATAGTATGGTGGTCAGTGGAGTGTAGTGGACAGTATACTGTAGTGTAGTGGACAGTACAGTATAGTGATCAGTATACTGAACACTGAGTGTAGTGGACAGTATAGTGTAGAGGACAGTGTAGTGGTCATTATAGTGTAGTGGACAGTATAGTGGTCAGTGTAGTGGACAGTGTAGTAGTCAATGTAGTGTAGGACAGTATAGTGGTCAGTGTAGTGGACATTGTAGTGCAGAGGACAGTGTAGTGGACAGTATAGTGGTCAGTATAGTAGAGTGGTCAGTGTAGTGGACAGTATAGTATAGTGGTCAGTGTAGTTCTCAGTGTAGTGGACAGTATATTATAGTGGTCAGTGTAGTGTGTAATGGTCAGTATCATCAATCAATTAATCAAGTAGGTTAGTGTAGTGGTCAGTATGAGAATCAGGTAGGTCAGTGCTATTGTATTTGAAGAAACTCAGGGAGTGCTAAAAGTCTGCAGGTTAGGGGGCGCAAATTACTTCCCTTGACCCGGGTGCTTACAACCCATGCTACTCCACTGCCGCCCACTAGATGGCTCACTCCGGGTCGTTCAACCAGGGACGGGGGGGAGACTGACGACTGACCAGCTGAGATCCGAAAACTGGGTAGGTATCAGGCGGATAGCAGCACGTAACAGACCAATAAGCAGCTACCACGTGGGGCACAGATCAGCTTTAACACGGGAATTCAGGCTCACTTAGCATATTCGCTCGGGGGGGAATGCCTAGGAGCTCACGCTGCTGCTTGGCGCCATGGTGTAACTCCGCCCCTCCATCATTTGCACTTCTTTCTGATGAATATATGCAGCTGGAAATATCCCCTACTTTGATTTGTTCCTCCAAGTGAATCCTCTGTACCACCCTTCATATGTCTCAAATATCTGCACTGTATCTCCCACCTGCAAGCTTAGTTCTTCTTAATTTTTTTTTTGTGCTTGAAAGTTGTAGATGGCCACTCCGAACCTCTCTCTCCTGCTGGAGTGCTGTTTTTCTTGGTTAACATCTGGTTTAAACTTTTGTTAAGAGACTATGGCCCAACCTTTTTTGGCCTTAGTTCTCTTTTTGTTCACAAGATGACATAAAGTAGGTTCTCCTGTGACAAAAAAACTCATGTGCATGTGGCGGGCTATTGCCCACTATATCCTGCCAGTGCAGAGCCGCGCTGCAGCCCGAACAGATCCTGACAATACTGTCTAGATCTACCCTGCCACCTGGCAAAAAAGGGGGGCAGCAGTCGGACTTTATATGAAACAAGACATTGGGGGTCAATTAAATCAATCAATAAAATAGTATTTTATTGGCGTTGCACGGGGAGATACTACAATACATTAACAATACGTCAATACTGTAATACATAAATCTTTTTGCAGAAAAAAAATATACAATAAGATGAAATGTAAGTAGATAATAAATAGTAAATAAATATACCGTATATACTCGAGTATAGGCCGACCCGAATATAAGCCGAGGCCCCCAATTTACCCCCAAAAAAACTGGCAAACTTATTGACTCGTGTATAAGCCGAGGGTGAGACATGCCTGTCCATCCCTGTGTGTGTGTCCGTCCATCCCTGTGTGTCCGTCCATCCCTGTGTGTCCGTCCATCCCTGTGTGTCCGTCCATCCCTGTGTGTCCGTCCATCCATCCCTGTGTGTGTGTGTGTCCATCCATCCATCCATCCCTGTGTGTGTGTGTGTGTCCATCCATCCATCCATCCCTGTGTGTGTGTGTGTGTGTCCATCCATCCATCCATCCCTGTGTGTGTGTGTCTCCATCCATCCATCCATCCCTGTGTGTGTGTGTGTCTCCATCCATCCATCCATCCCTGTGTGTGTGTGTATCCATCCATCCATCCCTGTGTGTGTGTGTGTGTCTCCATCCATCCATCCCTGTGTGTGTGTGTCCGTGTGTGTGTGTGTGTGTGTGTGTGTGTGTGTGTGTGTGTGTGTCCAGCCTACCTGTGTCCCGAGCCTGTGTCCCGAGCCTCCATCCCGTGCCTTGCCTCCTTGCCTCCGTCCCGTGCCTTGCCTCCTTGCCTCCGTCCCGTGCCGTGCCTTGCCTCCTTGCCTCCGTCCCATGTCGTGCCTTGCCTCCGTCCCGTCCCGTGCCGTGCCTTGCCTTGCCTCCGTCCCGTGCCTTGCCAGGATCGCCGCTCTTCGTCGGCGCCTCGGCCGCCATTCTAAAATTCAAAAGCCGTGCCTCCGCCTTCGCCTGTGATAGGCGGAACACTGAATTTCCCAGCAGCCTGTGTTCCGCCTATCATGGACATCGTCTCATCCTCGTCCGTAGTACGAGGATGAGCGGATGTCCGTGATAGGCGGAACACTGACTGCTGGGAAATTCAGTGTTCCGCCTATCACAGGCGGAGGCGGAGGCGCGGCTTTTGAAGGGTAGAATGTCCGCTGTCTGTCTGCTCGACACGCTAATCGAGCAGGCAGACAGCGATGACTCGAGTATAAGCCGAGGGGGGCACTTTCAGCCTCAAAAAAGAGGCTGAAAATCTCGGCTTATACTCGAGTATATACGGTATATAAATAAATACTAAATAAAAAATATGTAGAAAAATATATATATAATAGTAACATAGTCAATTCATAATATATAAGCATTAATATATATACTTCATATTATCATAACGTAATTGCACATCATTGGTAGCCGATCAATAGTATATCCCAAAGTGCATATATAGTGGAAACCAATAAAATGAATTGATGATTTAAATAGATACATCAAACCCATGGGGGAATCTTGGTTATTGGGGCATAACATCCACTAGTAAAAAGCTCGACGCGTTTCGTAGACTGTTTCCACTCATCAGGAGCCGCTATAAAAAATTGGGGGTACCTGTGATAAAGACATATACTGAGTATTAAAAATCAATGGTAATTGATTATAAAGGAAAAGAGGGGGCATACGAAGTGGCCCCATCCACTCTTACCTATAGAATAACAAAAATTGCATATGGATCTCATGGTAGTGACGATTTTAGATCGGAGGCATAGTTGAGGGGGAATCTGCATCTTTCCGGGAGTTGAGGTGACATCCGAGAAGCCGGCAAGCAGGCCAGAAGTGAGAAGGTCCTAAGTGTGACTGGGATGTACTCAAGTTAAGTATGTGTAGTGAAGGGAAACTAAGGGACCTAAAAAAGAGAGAGAGGGGATGATGTAATGAGGGTGAAGTGGGGTGGGGGAAGGGGGGGGGGAGCGGGTTAAATAGTAATAATGTATGGAAAGAACAAAGAGAAATAATAAGTGAAGCAGTGAGAATTGGGTAAGAATAGTTATCCCAGGTGCGAACAAAGTGTGTAAAAAGTGGACACAGAACTGGAGCAAACCACAGTGACTATAACACCACAAAGATGGAGAGACTCAACACCAGAGGTACGAGGTACCTGGAATAAGAATGGTGTGTGAAGAGGGGTGACACGTTTAAGAAAAAAACCTTATTGAAGTGAAGAATGTCCTTCGAATAGAAGATGAGTGATGAAAGTAGCCTGCAACACCGGCGGGGATGTGACCAACGTCACGCTGAAAATGCACAGCTCAGAGAGCAAAGGTGCCCGCATCCGAACGACTTGCGCTCACATGAGAGAGCCCAACAGCCCTCGTGCTGAGCGGAGTGTTTATATATGAAGTATATATATTAATGCTTATATATTATGAATTGACTATGTTACTATTATATATATATTTTTCTACATATTTTTTATTTAGTATTTATTTATATATATTTATTTACTATTTATTATCTACTTACATTTCATCTTATTGTATATTTTTTTTCTGCAAAAAGATTTATGTATTACAGTATTGACGTATTGTTAATGTATTGTAGTATCTCCCCGTGCAACGCCAATAAAATACTATTTTATTGATTGATTTAATTGACCCCCAATGTCTTGTTTCATATAAAGTCCCACTGCTGCCCCCCTTTTTTGCCCGTCTCTAAATAATAGGGATGGAGCTCTGTGTACCGGATGGTCACGGCTCATATAAAGTCCCACCTGTATCCTTTCTATACTTACTGATTAGGGATGGAAACAACACATTGGTTATTTAGGTTTACTCTTTGGTCATAAGTGGGCACGATATCCACTTTAGCCAATATAATTATCTACTATATTGGCCAGTACCCTGTGCTTTTTAGGAGGTCATGTATTATTAATATATTTTTATCTTGTTCTCTCTCTGAGGGGTGACCTCATCTACCTCCGGGAGTTGCGACGCACACCGTGGCTATCCCCCACCCACGTGACCGTCAGGTCTTTGGTGTGGGGGGGGCTCGCCTTCGCTGTGCGTCGACGCCACGCCCACACGCCTTACGTCCGGCGTCAGTTGTGACGCTGAACACTGACGTGTTTGTTCCAACTCCGCTCAGCACGAGGGCTGTTGGGCTCTCTCATGTGAGCGCAAGTCGTTCGGATGCGGGCACCTTTGCTCTCTGAGCTGTGCATTTTCAGCGTGACGTTGGTCACATCCCCGCCGGTGTTGCAGGCTACTTTC
This sequence comes from Lithobates pipiens, assembly GCF_037356315.1. Classification (NCBI taxonomy): domain Eukaryota; kingdom Metazoa; phylum Chordata; class Amphibia; order Anura; family Ranidae; genus Lithobates; species Lithobates pipiens. Next base: position 702,133 of record NW_027507714.1, on the reverse strand, counting down.
ATCACTCATCTTCTATTCGAAGGACATTCTTCACTTCAATAAGGTTTTTTTCTTAAACGTGTCACCCCTCTTCACACACCATTCTTATTCCAGGTACCTCGTACCTCTGGTGTTGAGTCTCTTCATCTTTGTGGTGTTATAGTCACTGTGGTTTGCTCCAGTTCTGTGTCCACTTTTTACACACTTTGTTCGCACCTGGGATAACTATTCTTACCCAATTCTCACTGCTTCACTTATTATTTCTCTTTGTTCTTTCCATAAATTATTACTATTTAACCCGCTTCCCTCCCCCCCTTCCCCCACCCCACTTCACCCTCATTACATCATCCCCTCTCTCTCTTTTTTAGGTCCCTTAGTTTCCCTTCACTACACATACTTAACTTGAGTACATCCCAGTCACACTTAGGACCTTCTCACTTCTGGCCTGCTTGCCGGCTTCTCGGATGTCACCTCAACTCCAGGAAAGATGCAGATTCCCCCTCAACTATGCCTCCGACCTAAAATCGTCACTACCATGAGATCCATATGCAATTTTTGTTATTCTATAGGTAAGAGTGGATGGGACCACTTCGTATGCCCCCTCTTTTCCTTTATAATCAATTACCATTGATTTTTAATACTCAGTATATGTCTTTATCACAGGTACCCCCAATTTTTTATAGCGGCTCCTGATGAGTGGAAACAGTCCACGAAACGTGTCGAGCTTTTTACTAGTGGATGTTATGCCCCAATAACCAAGATTCCCCCATGGGTTTGATGTATCTATTTAAATCATCAATTCATTTTATTGGTTTCCACTATATATGCACTTTGGAATATACTATTGATCGGCTACCAATGATGTGCAATTACGTTATGATAATATGAAGTATATATATTAATGCTTATATATTATGAATTGACTATGTTACTATTATATATATATTTTTCTACATATTTTTTATTTAGTATTTATTTATATATATTTATTTACTATTTATTATCTAATTACATTTCATCTTATTGTATTTTTTTTTTCTGCAAAAAGATTTATGTATTACAGTATTGACGTATTGTTAATGTATTCTAGTATCTCCCCGTGCAACGCCAATAAAATACTATTTTATTGATTGATTTAATTGACCCCCAATGTCTTGTTTCATATAAAGTCCCACTGCTGCCCCCCTTTTTTGCCCCGTCTCCCTTTTGTGTGTCTAAATAATAGGGATGGAGCTCTGTGTACCGGATGGTCACGGCTCATATAAAGTCCCACCTGTATCCTTTCTATACTTACTGATTAGGGATGGAAACAACACATTGGTTATTTAGGTTTACTCTTTGGTCATAAGTGGGCACGATATCCACTTTAGCCAATATAATTATCTACTATATTGGCCAGTACCCTGTGCTTTTTAGGAGGTCATGTATTATTAATATATTTTTATCTTGTTCTCTCTCTGAGGGGTGACCTCATCTACCTCCGGGAGTTGCGACGCACACCGTGGCTATCCCCCACCCACGTGACCGTCAGGTCTTTGGTGTGGGGGGGGCTCGCCTTCGCTGTGCGTCGACGCCACACCCACACGCCTTACGTCCGGCGTCAGTTGTGACGCTGAACACTGACGTGTTTGTTCCAACTCCGCTCAGCACGAGGGCTGTTGGGCTCTCTCATGTGAGCGCAAGTCGTTCGGATGCGGGCACCTTTGCTCTCTGAGCTGTGCATTTTCAGCGTGACGTTGGTCACATCCCCGCCGGTGTTGCAGGCTACTTTCATCACTCATCTTCTATTCGAAGGACATTCTTCACTTCAATAAGGTTTTTTTCTTAAACGTGTCACCCCTCTTCACACACCATTCTTATTCCAGGTACCTCGTACCTCTGGTGTTGAGTCTCTTCATCTTTGTGGTGTTATAGTCACTGTGGTTTGCTCCAGTTCTGTGTCCACTTTTTACACACTTTGTTCGCACCTGGGATAAATATTCTTACCCAATTCTCACTGCTTCACTTATTATTTCTCTTTGTTCGTTCCATACATTATTACTATTTAACCCGCTCCCCCACCCCACTTCACCCTCATTACATCATCCCCTCTCTCTCTTTTTTAGGTCCCTTAGTTTCCCTTCACTACACATACTTAACTTGAGTACATCCCAGTCACACTTAGGACCTTCTCACTTCTGGCCTGCTTGCCGGCTTCTCGGATGTCACCTCAACTCCAGGAAAGATGCAGATTCCCCCTCAACTATGCCTCCGATCTAAAATCGTCACTACCATGAGATCCATATGCAATTTTTGTTATTCTATAGGTAAGAGTGGATGGGACCACTTCGTATGCCCCCTCTTTTCCTTTATAATCAATTACCATTGATTTTTAATACTCAGTATATGTCTTTATCACAGGTACCCCCAATTTTTTATAGCGGCTCCTGATGAGTGGAAACAGTCCACGAAACGCATCGAGCTTTTTACTAGTGGATGTTATGCCCCAATAACCAAGATTCCCCCATGGGTTTGATGTATCTATTTAAATCATCAATTCATTTTATTGGTTTCCACTATATATGCACTTTGGGATATACTATTGATCGGCTACCAATGATGTGCAATTACGTTATGATAATATGAAGTATATATATTAATGCTTATATATTATGAATTGACTATGTTACTATTATATATATATTTTTCTACATATTTTTTATTTAGTATTTATTTATATATATTTATTTACTATTTATTATCTACTTACATTTCATCTTATTGTATATTTTTTTTCTGCAAAAAGATTTATGTATTACAGTATTGACGTATTGTTAATGTATTGTAGTATCTCCCCGTGCAACGCCAATAAAATACTATTTTATTGATTGATTTAATTGACCCCCAATGTCTTGTTTCATATAAAGTCCCACTGCTGCCCCCCTTTTTTGCCCCGTCTCCCTTTTGTGTATCTAAATAATAGGGATGGAGCTCTGTGTACCGGATGGTCACGGCTCATATAAAGTCCCACCTGTATCCTTTCTATACCCTGCCACCTGATTGACAGCTGCTCTGGCTCACTAGAGCCAGAGCCATCTGTGCCCGCCCCCTCCCCATCTGTTCTTCCAGTCAGCACTAGAGAATCGAAAAGGGGGGGAATCCTTTGGGGGTGGTAAAAATATGCATATAAAGTAAAACATAATGTATAATATCCACCAAATCTGCACAAACCATTAACAAATAAATCTAGTTGTATGTATGATTTAATAACGAGGTGCTAAGTCATTCTGGTTTGACATTATATACTGCTCAATATCTCTGCAACTATACCAGCAAAAACGCGGCAGAAACAAATGGCGTGTTTATTGTTAGGAAATTCCCTTGTGATCAGTAAAAAAAACATCAGGTGTTCTGAGAAGCAGACAATTTATTTCTGATGTGGCCCACAACAGGGAGACATGCTTACAGGACGAAAGCTGAAGAAAAAGTCTCCACAAAAGAAAGTGTTCCGCCCTCACATATCCCACAAGAATAACATCTCCGTGCTTCTATTGGCTGAGGGAACATAAATAACGTGTCATGGCACAGGCTTGCACTTTTTTAGCTATCCATGTTCCCGTACATTCTTAGGCTATCATATTTAGTTAAATCTAATGATTCTCGGGGGCGTGGCCTGACTGAGCATGGGGTAGGACCTGCACGCTAGGAGCTCCACAAATCATCCTGATTACCAGTGATCCTGCACTCTAACAATCCCCCCATCCGAACGGGCAGCCTTTCTGGGACCCCTCCACACACCCCACTCATCCTCTTGCCCTCTGGCGATCGGATCGGAGCGGCGTTCTCCCGCGGGCGGCGGCGGAGCTCAGGCGAGTCCCCGGCTTCGGCCTACACCCGGAGGCCGCGGCCATCTTGGTACACCCATCCCCGGGACCAGCGCTGAGCCCTGAGCGGACTTACATTCTCCTGCCCTGCCGGACCTCTCGGCGCTGGTGACCTTCCGCCCGGACACTAGAGGGGTGGCCCTGTTAAACGGGCTTTCTGCGGGGACAGCGCTCAGGCGAGCTCCTGGCTTCGGCCTGGCCGCGGCCATCTTGGAACACCCGTCCTCGGAACCAGCACTGGGCCCTGCGCGGACCGGAGTCCCTGTCTCCTGCCTGGACACCCTGCATTACTGGCCATCCACCCACAGAGTGAAGGGGCGACCCTGTGGACCTGATTCTGCTCTCGGGCAGGGCCACGGCCTGTACACAGTGACCTGCCGCCATCTTGGTGCACCTGACCCTCAGGTAGGCTCTGGGTTCTGTCTCTGCTGCCCTCTGTCCATTCTCCCTGGCTTGTCTTGACGTGCCCACACCATCACCGAATCTGAAATCATGTCCCCCCCGAAGAGCCTAAAATCATCCGCAGCAAAGCTTGCGCAGTACCGCCGGACCGAAGGAGAGGTGCCGGAGGAGGATGGCGGTGCTGGGCGGGCGGGAGGGGGGCGAGAGCAGGGAGACACGGATAAACTTCTGGAAGCGATCACACTCTGCAGGACATCCCTCACCGCCCAGATTGAGGGAGTTAAGATGGACGTGTCCTTGATTAGACAAGATTTTCAGAAAATCCGCGAACGGGTCACAGAGGCGGAAACCCGCATCAGCACGGTTGAAGATGCCCTCCCACCACTGCAGGCCGGATCTGAACACATGCAAAGACAGATTAACCAGTTGCTCGCCAAACAAGACGACATGGAAAATCGCCTGAGGAGGTGTAATCTCCGCTTCATCGGTCTCCCGGAGGGAGCGGAGGGCAAAGACCCAACATTGTTCCTGGAACAGCTGCTGGTAACCACCTATGGTCGGGAGGCCTTCTCCCCTGTGCTGGTGGTGGAGAGGGCGCATAGAATGCCCGCTAAACCCCCTCCGCAGGGGGCTCCCCCCCGCACACTTATTGCAAAGCTTTTAAACTACAAGGATCGAGATGCCGCGTTGAGACTTGCGAGAGAGAGGGGTAATATCCCAGTGGGAAACGTGAAGGTGGCAATATTTCCTGACTTCTCAGCCGAAATACAGAAGCGACGTCAGAGCTTCATGGAAGCCAAACGTAGGCTACGCGACCGTCACCTGAAGTATTCCATGCTCTTCCCAGCACGCCTGAGAGTGGAACATGATGGCCGAGTGTCGTTTTTTGAGGACCCTCGTGAAGTTATCTCGTGGCTGGAACGTGGGCCTGCGCACGACGGGAGAGACCGACGTCACATTCAGTGAATGGAATGGTGAGATCACCTTGTTTTATGTTTCCGCCGGCACTTGGCCCGCCTAATTACCCTGGCCACATTCCCAAATTGTTTCCCTTTTTTCTTTTGGATGGTTAGAGTGGACTTGCTGAATTTCATTGCTCCCCTCATGGGAGTCTTTTTTTCTTTTTTTTTTTTATATACCCCTGATCGTATCCGCCGCACGGAGCTTCGGAGATATGTTGGTCCTACAAGCCGCATGCATAGTGCAGCGAATTTATGCCCCACTAGCCACTGGGAACTATGATTTAGTGGATGAAAGTTGGATCTGGGCTTTGCTGCCTGTTTTTTATACCAACCTGCGGGGGCACGCAACTTGGCCCCATTTTCATCCTCCTTTACGGTGGTGGGCCCGGGACCACTGTTTGATCCAGCAACTAAACCTGTTTCTCATCTTCGTTCTAGATGTGCAGTTACTATTTTTCCCAGCTGACAGTTTGGAGTTGTTAAGGGATAATGCCTACACAAGTTGGGGTGGGTGTAAGGCGGGGAGGGGGGTGAGGGTTGTTCAACAGTTGATTTTACAATGTTTGAATGTACATATGGTGCCTCAGGAAATCCTTATGGGAAAATGTTCAGGGGCTGTGGGGGTGCTAGTTGTGGTGAAGCATGTGCTTCGGCCCTACTTTATAATATATTTCCCATTAGCCCATAAGATGCTGCGAGGTTCAGCCTCACTGAACCCTGGAGTTCACCACCACCGAAGTTCAGGAAGGACAGTTAGTTTACAACTGTCGGGGGATGAGGCCTGCACATGTGGGGGGAGGGGGGAGGGGAACGTTATATTGTTATATTCTCAATGTCTCAGTGCACAGGTATTATCGCAGAAGGGGACCACGACAATAGGTATGTCTCCTCAATGGTTATCACATGTATGGTACGATCTATGCCAGTGTCTGATGTTACTCAAGTTCTGGATACTCCATGCTGCTTTACTAGATGATCCGTGGTGTTATTTTTCACAAGACACGCTATGACAACTATAAAATTCCTGACATGGAATGTGAGGGGCCTGCGTGAGAAGGTTAAACGCTCGGCAGCCCTCTCATTCCTAAAGCAGCAGAGAGCGGATGTGGTGGCATTGGTGGAGACCCATATAGAAGGGAGGCTGCAGATGGCCCTCCGACGCCCGTGGGTGGGGTGGGCATACCATTCCACGCACACTACCCACGCCAGAGGTGTCTCAATATTAATTGCTAAATCTGTGCACTTTGAGCTATGTGAAGTAATTACTGACCCTCAGGGCCGATATGTATTTCTTCATGCTAAATTATATGGCGAGCAATTTCTCCTCATGGCCTTTTACATACCTCCACCATTCAGTATGACTGTGATTATCGAGGGACTCGCCCTTATGACCCGACATCCCACAATACCAGTGATCTGGATGGGAGACTTCAATACCACTCTGCGGCCGGCATTAGATAGACTCCAGACTACACAGGGGATGGACGCAGCTAACAGAGAGACAACATTTTCAAAACTGATCTCCACTGTCCACCTAATAGACACTTGGCGCTACAAATTTCCCCTCACAAAAGCCTATTCCTGCTTCTCACCTTCCCACAACTCCATGTCCCGCATTGACTTTATTCTTGTATCGAGCACCCTAACACCACGACTATTAGAAACAGCCTTTTGCCCAAGACTACTATCTGACCACAGCCCTTACTGGACCTCGCTGAGCATCCCCGTGGGTAAACCCCATAAGCCCTGGCGCCTAAATCCATTTTGGTTGTCCCTGTTACCGGATGATGACGAGCTCCCGAACCTATGGCAACAATACTTTGCGGACAATGACCAAACTGCCTCTATTGCGGCGATTTGGGACTCATTCAAACTATACGCGCGCGCGACCCTTGCCTCCCACATAAATGTAATTAAGACAAAATCCGCAGATGTCTTTGACAGGGCCCTAGCAGAACTAAGTTCCACGGAACAGGAGTATGCCATTAATCCTACCCCAGAGATAGCTGCTCGACTCAAGCTGCAATCCAAAGTGGCAACTCAACTCCAGTTTACAAAGGCCAGACAAAAACTGTTTTTCACGAAGCAGAAATTCTTTGAGCATGGAGAAAAGGCAGGCAAGCTGCTGGCTTACCTGGTACATAGTGAGGATAGACCCCCAGTGGTCATCACGCTACATGGGCCGGAGGGCCATCAGATAACAGATCCCCAAAGAGTGACTGCTAGATTTAGAGACTTCTTTGCAGATTTATACAAGACAATGACTATAGATCCAACGGACCAGAGAACGGCCTTCTTACGTAGCATTACCCTCCCTCAACTGACAACAGACCAGCTTGACCTTCTTGAGGCGCCCCTCACTACAGACGAAATAGCCACGGCCATAGCCAGCTTTGCCAGATCCAAATCCCCTGGTTCAGACGGTCTCCCAATCGAGTTCTATTCTCAGTACAGTGAACTACTTACCCCGAAACTGCTCACGCTATACAACCACCTGTTTGAAACCTTTTCCTTTCTACCATCCATGAGAGAGGCAGTAATAGTGCTCATTCCCAAACCAGGGAAAGACCCGGGATATCCGGAATCATATCGTCCAATCTCCCTACTCCAGGTAGACATAAAAATTCTCGCCAAGGTACTATCCTTGAGATTGAACAAAGTTATCCTGTCCTTAATACATGTCGACCAGGCGGGATTCATGCCGGGTCGCAACACATCCTTTAACTTACGCAAATTGTTCATCAACCTACAGGCTACACACATGGAGGCAGGATCTAGGGTGGTGGTGACTTTAGACACGGCGAAAGCCTTTGACTCGGTGGAATGGGAGTACTTATGGAAATGTCTGGAGGGGTATGGCTTCGGCCCTAAATTCATCAAATGGGTACAATTGATGTATCAGTCGCCCACAGCCAGGGTAATGGCGAACGGATGGCCCTCCGAGCAGTTTGACCTCACCAGGGGCACAAGGCAGGGCTGCCCTCTCTCGCCGTTGTTATACGCCCTGGCTGCTGAGCCGCTAGCCATATCCATCCGGAATAATCCAGAAATCAAGGGACTATGCTCAGGTAATCTGATTGAAAAAATTAGTATGTACGCGGATGACACCCTTTTATACCTAGCAGATCCGGGTTCCTCCTTGCGGGTGGCACTGCATACAATCGAACAATTTGGGACCTTCTCTGGTTTAAAAATTAACTGGGAGAAATCGCAAATATTACCAATAGACAGTTTCCCACCAACCGAGTCACAGGCCAGTCTGCCACTTCAGAGAGTTAGTACCATCAAATATCTTGGGATCCATGTATCCAGAATGTCGACAGACTTTGTACGTCTCAATATTGAACCCCTCACGTCCTATGTAAAAACTAAGCTGAGGACCTGGGCTCGTTTGCCACTGGGGGTGTGGGGCAGAATAAACTTAATTAAAATGGTTCTACTTCCCAAAGTATTATATGTGATGTGGCACTCCCCGACATACTTGCCTTTGAAATACTTCAAGACTCTAGAAGCTCTCCTCAAATCTTTCGTATGGGGTCCTAACAGACACAAACTGGCATGGCAGACGCTAAAAAACCCACCTGACCTGGGAGGTATGGCACTACAAGATTTCAACCTATACTATATTTCGTCCCAATTATCACAACTATACCACATCGACAAGACAGACAGGGAGCGGTTCCTCCAGCTGATGTGCCCCAAGTGGGCCAGATGCACTAAAGACCCTATTTATGCGATAACAATAAACACCGGAAATACTGATTTGAGGACTGGTGAACTGGCCCTGCTGCGTCAATATAGACGCATATGGGACATCGCCTCCGCTAAACTAGAGATTCCCCAATATAACGACTTCACCCCGTTATGGCACAACAAGGTCCTACCTGAATTCTTGCAAATTCCTGATGTAGATTGCTGGTCCACCTATGGAATCTTCTATCTCCAACATTTACTTACCAATGGGACTCTAAAAACCTTCCACACACTCCAAGTGGAGTACAATCTTCCCAACCATATGTTTTTTAGATATCTGCAAGTCAAACATGCAATCCGCACTCAATTCCCGTTGTCCCCCCCTAAGCCCACTACAAATGTCGCTATGGCAATCATCAAAAACACTGATCCTCAAAAACTAATTTCAGCCTTCTACAATCTGCTTTCCACCCCAGTAGCAATTAAAATAGCTTATGGACTTAAACCTCGCTGGGAAAGGGCGGTGGGACCTATCGAGGACGGGGAATGGGAGGAAGCTCTGGAATGCTGTAAGACAGTTTCCCCAAAACTGTCGGACAGGCTGACTCAAATTTACATACTCCACCAAGCGTACCTTACCCCCCTCAGGGTTGCCAGGTACAGAGGCTCCCAGTCCTCCTTGTGCCAAATGTGCGGAAGGGAGACAGGAACATTCATTCACTTACTGTGGTCATGCCCCAAAGTACAGGGACTATGGACACAGATTGTAAGATTCCTCCATGACGAAATGGGCTCTCCAGCCACGCTGGACCCAAAAATGTGCCTTTTAGGACTCTTGCCAGACTCGACCGACAGGTACATGAAGACATTTCTGCACGAGACGTTATTCACAGCGCGAAAGACAATAGCTCGGAAATGGATGAGGACTTGTCCCCCGAGCATTGCAGAATGGAAAGCAGAAATAAACAACACCCTCCCCTACAAAAAATTTATATACACCAATAGGGGTTGTCCTGAGAAATACTACAAAATTTGGGACAGGTGGCTGCAGGAGTCTAGCACTTGTTCATAGCCGGTCTATGCACAATACATAGTAATGTAAATGACAAGTAGATCCTCCGGCCTCTGGGTAGTGAAGTAGCCCAAACCACTGACACAAGGTACCTTTTGGCTTTAGTTATTTCATGCATAAAACGTGATGTGACATTGATGATTTGAGATGGTTATACAATTGTTATCTGAGGAGCTGTATGATCTGTAGCATTTTTGTAACTGTAATCTGTAACATGTATGCACTGTGAATCGAAATAAACCTGGTTGATTTAAAAAAAAAAAAATCTAATGATTCTACAACTTACTATGGAGTTAATTAAGACAAAACAATACAATGAGTTAATACAATAATGTGCTCAGAAGTAAGCTTTTTAACAAATCAGTCTCAGGACTATTGTTTTTCTAATAGTCACACAATAAACATTTAAAACTTTTCTAACATTCCCTCCTCTTTGTGTGACTATTTTATCTCCACACATTTCGATGAAAGTCCCTGTGTTATACACTTTCGGACTGTATGTCATTAAGTTGAGCTTCAATGTCCACATAGGTCTCCTCAGAGGTAGAGAGGGTTTGATACATTGTTCTTGAGACTGCAATGAGTTTTTGTGAAAGTCCTCGAATACAGGGAATGCAGCAGCATCCGCAAGTGACCAAAACGGCCAAAGCCACAGCGATTGAGATCAAACATGATGTGATAAATCCAGTCCATTTACCGAACCATCCTTCAAGCCAAGTTGTGAATGGATCATTAATACCTGAGTTTTCCGCCAATTCATTCGATAGCGCAGTCAGTCCTTCCAAGGCTCTGGTCACGGTCCCTCCAGGAGCTGTATTGTTGGGGATAAATGTACAACACATGCTACCAAACATTTTGCATACCCCTCCTCTTTCAGCTAAGACCATATCTAAAGCCATTCGGTTCTGCCAGGCCATTAGAGATGTGGGGGCCAACTGTTCTGCTAGGCCCTCACAGCATCCCTAGTATAGTTTACAAATCGTTGTTGGTTATAATATATATATAATTAATCCAGTCAACATTTTTATCTATAGTCACCCACCAGAGAAGAGACTCAAACCCAGCTGTCACCTGATTCCTGGCTTTAAACTCGTCCGGCACCCCGCGAGGAACCCCAATCTCATCTATGTAGATCTGAGAGTCAAATGACCCCAAGGGAGAGGTGTCCCTACGATACTGTCGGTGACTCTTAGTCCACGGGTATTCTGATAGGATTCTCAGGGGCATAGCCAGCTGGACCATAGCGCAATCCCCTTGGGCATTGGCCGGTAGTCTATCTCGCAGTTTCTTATCCCCACACATCCACCAGACATCAGCTCTCTGAATGTCATGTTCAACCCAGTCACCGTTGTCCGTGTTAATCCTCTCCACACAGTAGTCATCAGGTAATGACCCAAGATCCACCGCGCTACGGTTCCCTGGGAGTGCAAAACAAGTAAAGTTGCCCGGATAAGCGGTAACCGCTGGAGGTATCTGAGGTCTCTGTACTGGGGGGAAACAACAAACTCAATGTGTGACAAGTAGAATTTGTTTCAGGTTTATAGCTCTTATTATACAATTGCAACATACATTTTAAACCTTCTGGATCTGTATTGTGATCTAAAGGAAAAGGAACTGTTGCTAAATGTGGTCTGGCTCCGGCACAAACTAAACAGTTTTCCTTTTTCAGAGTTCTAACCGTGTACCTCAACCATTCTAACCACTCATTTTTTTCTTGGTAGCCCGTCTCCAAAGCTATGGCATCTTCTATTGTTAGGTTAGTGAATCTTATAGTTTTACTCAGAACTTCTGTTTTAGTATGGCCTTCTTCTTTCCCTTCTGAGTCTACTTTTTCCTGTTGTTTAATTTTATTAGGAGGTAATACCTCAAGGAAAAATGTTCCTGAGGGGTCAGTTCCTGACACCCATGCTCCCATGGAATACAACCGCTGATCTTCCTTCCTCGGCTCCGTTAATGTTATTAATAGTTGGTTACAGTTCTTACTATTTGTGCAGGGGGAGTTGGCCGCTTTTGTGATTACGAGTCTCTCCTTTATACCACTCTTTTTAGCTCCTGGTTGATTATACCCCCAATCTTGATGCGCTGTAGTCCACAGGGCCTGATCCCATGCTTGACATCCTACCTTATTCCAGAGCCAGCAGATATATTTATCTGCCCATAGAAGTCCTCTAGCCCCAGTTGTATCCCCACAATCTGCAATCTGACAGAAGTCTACCAGTATAGTGCTAGTTATTCTCTCTATAAAGTTTTGGATTTAATGCTTTTCCTGTTCTTTCCCAATCCAAAAGTTCCTCTACTCTTCCATAGCGCCTACCCCCTCTTATGGATGCCTCTCCTAGTGTCACCAGTAACCCAAGGATAATTACTGTCCCTTTCATCCTAACCAGCTACAGAGTTCCAGCGGATAGGATAGGGGAGTTGGAAGGGGAGGGAGACTTCACCGGTTTGAGACAAGTCCCACCTTGTGTGAGACCTCCCTTTGTAGCCGGACTTTCTGGACCTCTTGTAGCCAACTGGCCCTACTCTGCCTGTAAAACCTTCTTACAATGGGACTGGTGAATCCAGGTAGACCTCTCTGCAATCCTTATCACAGTAGGGGTAGTTAAAAGGACTTTGAAAGGACCATCCCACCTTGGGGAGTTACCACTGCTTTTTTCTTATTACTTTTTATTGAGACCCAATCTCCCACATACACCTTTTCATCTTCTTTTGGGGGTGTGATATACATACTGATCACAGCTACTAGTAAGCAATACATCCAATTATTTTTACCTATTTCTTCCATAACTTTTTTCAGTTTGCTTTTTAGAATGCCATTATGTCTTTCTACCAATCCAGCTGATTGGGAATGATAGGCACAATGGTATTTCCCTTTAATTCTCATCACTTCTATCAAATGTTGTATATTTTTTAATTACAAAATGGGGTCCATTATCACTGTAAATCCTTTCAGGGATTCCAAATCTAGGAATAATATCTCTTAGTAATGCTTTGGCTACAGTCTGTGCATCTGCACTTCCTGTCGGGAATATCTCCACCCATTTGGTCAGGGTGCCTGGGTACCAAACAATATTTCTTCCTTTCACATTTGTCTAATTCAATAAAATCCATGCAAATGTGTTGGAATGGATATTGTGGTGTAGGGAACTTCCCTTTCTGTGGTCTTATACCTCCCTGAGCATTGTGTCTTGCACATATAAGACATTGAGAGCAAAAAGTTTTTTTTTTTTTTTAATAATTTGTGAATCCATAGGCTGTACATACTTTATTTAACATCTCAGTCACCCCCCTGTTTGACACATGCGTTACTCCATGTGTCAATACTGCTGCATACCTAAATAAAGATTTTGGTAATACCGGTTTCCCTTCAGGTGATGTGTAAATGTCATCAATTATTGTGTAACCCTTTGTTTTCCAATATTGTTTTCCCCAGGGGGGGCATTTTGCTGCATATCAGTAAGGACTGTATGATCTATCACTATGATTTCTCGTCATTATTTTATGTGCAGCTTCATCTGCCCTTTTATTTCCCTTTGAGATGGGGTCCGTATATTTTGTGTGTGCTTGACATTTACAGATTGCAAGCTTTTTTGGTATCTGTATTGCATCTAGGAGTTCTAAAATGAAGTCCGTATGTGAAATTGGTTTACCACTGGAGGTGACCATCCCCCTGTTTTTCCATTGTTGTGCAAAAACATGCACTGTTGAAAAGGCATATTGACTGTCAGTGTATATGGTTACAGATTTCCTTCTGACAGTATACATGCTCTTGTCAGTGCTACAAGTTCTGCAACTTGTGCTGAATAATGTTTTGGTAGTGGCCCCGCTTCCAAAATCTCATCCTGTGTCACTACTGCATATCCTGTTGCATTTGTGCCATCTGGATTTTTCTTACTAGAACCATCAACAAAAAGTATCATGTCAGGGTTAGATAATGGTACATCTTTCAGATCACTTCGTGGCAGTACCTTTTCAGCGATGGCAACAGTGCAGTCATGTTTATACCCGTCAGTAGGAAGTAGTAGTAGCGTGGATGGGTTTAATGTAGTACACCTCTGTATTGTTAAGTGAGGTTGTGTCAAGAGTATTGTCATACAGGAAAGGCGTCGTGCTGGGCTCAAATGTGATATCTTTTGCTGTAACAGGATAACAGACACTGCATGTGGTACCTTTTCAGTTAGTAAAGTTGAATAAAGACACCAGTCCATCAGGTTCAGCCTGAGTGAGTGTCTAGCCTCTACCCCTGTACACCCACATCGTTCTCCACCCCCAAGGATCCAACGTCCCCATTCATATACCAGGGCTAAACCGGAACAGAAGCCAATCAACCCACCTGCATGTCTCCGGAGTGCGGGAGGAAACCAGAGCACCCAGAGGAAATCCACACAGGTACAGGGAGTACATGCAAACTCCAGGCAGGCAGCGTCATGATTGGGATTCGAACCAGTGACCCCCTTCACTGCTGGGCGAGAGTGCTAACCACTACACCGCTGATGCTACCAGTGCTTGTACACAGGGTGGAAGTACTCTCGTTGCACTATCTATTTCTGTAGAGTAATCCTTCCTCTATGAGACCCCTCTGGTTCTGCCTCAGCAGTGTACTCTTCTGCATCCTCCTCCCTTCAATCACCTTGCATAAGAACCTTTACTTTCACATTCTTTTTTGCTTTTGCTTTCAAATACTTCTCAGAATGCTTAGCATATTGTAAAACATCTAAAACTGATCCAGTTCGGTAAGTAACCATGTTTTTAACAATGTAATCCTTATGATCCTGTTTCAATCCATTTAAAAAAAAGCAATCTTTAGCTGTTGCTAATATGCACTATACACATCTTCAGCTTCGGGGAGCCCGGAGAACACTCTAAAAATCGCTTGTAATTTATTTAGGTAGTCACTGACACTTTCTTTGTCTTCTTGTACTGTCATATTTATTTATTTTTTTGCCAATCAGTCCGTTGTACCCATCTAAGCTGGCATCTGTTCAGTAGGGCAGTCAACCTGTTTCCTAAGTCTGGGCTTTCTGGAGGCAATGGATCCCCCCATCCATGTGCATTTGCTGGGGCGCAGGGGTCCCAATCTCCCTTTACCGAAGCCCAATCTGACCCTAATACTCTCCTCAGGGCTCTCTCTACTTCCACCCCATTCAATTTATAACTGTTCCGTAATCCCTCTGTTTTCAATGAATTCAGCTGGACCTAATTTTGGATGTTTTATGTGTTCTGTAGCCTTTTATATATCACTGTCAGTCCATGGTCGAAAAACAGTCATAGTCAAGGGATATGGCTGGCCCAGTGCATCATTCTGTCCTCCCCTTGGGTTTGGGACCTCTATCAAGGGGTATTCCTCACCGTCCTCCACACCATACCTAATAGGAGGTTTACTTAGTCTCTTGGCTCCTGCTGGGGCACCTAGTACATGAGTTATGGCGTCAGTTAATGTTTCAAGGATCGATCTGTTCATCTCCAGGACTGAACTACTGTCTGGAGAGATTGAGGAAGTGGAATTGGGGTTTTGTTCAGAGGCGGTTCCTTTGATGGGTGGATGTCACAGGGAAGGTGTTACTCTGAGCAGTTACTTGCACCTGAGGGGGAGGACCACCATAGGGAGGTGGTCTCTGGGTACAGCAGATGAGATCATCCTCTTTGTCCACTAGGGGCAATTGGGCTTGGCATTTTTCCTTTGTTCTTCCTTCTACCCTAATTCTAGCATGCTGAAGCCAATATTCCGCCATTTTTAACTCATACTTTTTTTTGAACTTTGGGTCCTGATATTTTAAGCTTATCCACAGGACCCCAAAATAGAACTTTCTTTCTTTTTAATTTTTTTTAGTATTCTGATTCAGAACTTAGCCTTTTGACTTATAAATGTACCCAAATATAAACAGCATTGCATCATTAACACTCCACAGTTGAAAGTCTATGAATTCTAAAAATAACTCCAATCCAATATAAATATTTACTTAGACTATTTTTCAAACTCTTTTTCCCACCAAAAGTCCTAATATTTTCACAGATGCACAAATTAACCTCTGTCAGGCAATCTGCATTTTCTTGTTTCTGAGAAACAGCTTCTTGACCTTCATAGCAATGAAAAAATCCTCAGCCTTTTTTTTTTCATTTCTTTTCACATTCATCAAGCCACCTGATAATTCTACAACATTCTATTTACTCCAAAATGCCATCGACCTTCTTTTTCTTTTATGCTAAGTTTCAATATATACAATATAACCCTTCTGTATTGTCATAGCTAATCAAGGGTTAACTTTTACAACGTCTTGCAGGATCAGGAGAAATCCTTCCATGAGGGGAGGGGGAGGGGGAGAGAGTTCAGTGAATTTGCCTTCTTATCTGCTGAGAAATACCAGCACAAAAACCATGTCAATACAAGAGAAAAAAAACATCAACAAAGATAAAGTAAACACACACAGAAGAAAATTAGCCTTGCGATCTTTGTAGATCACTTAACTAAACAGCGCTTAAAATAGTCAGGCAATCAACCTCTGACATTCGGTATACCTCAAATCTTTTTGTTATCTGTCCGGACAGCGGGCGACGTAATTTTTTACCTTAGACAACGTCCCCAAGTGTCTCTGTCTACGAGCACTGGATCATCTAGATATTATACGATCAATACCAATGTCGGCAATTACAACACATTAAACCAGAAGCAAGAGAAAGAGAAGAAAAGACTCAGAAAGAATTAAGAATAATTTAAATTATCTTACCTCTCAAACACCTGGACTGGATCACACAAGGTTCGGAAACAGACAGTGGAATTCAGATCTATGGCCCCGCCCCTTTTTCACCAAATAACATTGATTGGGGGGACTTGTAAGGTTCGGTGAGCTTCAAAGTCCAATACTCACCGAAGTGTTGTCGGGCCGTCTGATCTGAAAACCAGCGTGTTGCTCCCGGCTCGAAAGACCAAAAATGTTAGGAAATTCCCTTGTGATCAGTAAAAAAAACATCAGGTGTTCTGAGAAGCAGACAATTTATTTCTGATGTGGCCCACAACAGGGAGACATGCTTACAGGACGAAAGCTGAAGAAAAAGTCTCCACAAAAGAAAGTGTTCCGCCCTCACATATCCCACAAGAATAACATCTCCGTGCTTCTATTGGCTGAGGGAACATAAATAACGTGTCATGGCACAGGCTTGCACTTTATTAGCTATCCATGTTCCCGTACATTCTTAGGCTATCATATTTAGTTAAATCTAATGATTCTACAACTTAGTATGGAGTTAATTAAGACAAAACAATACAATGAGTTAATACAATAATGTGCTCAGAAGTAAGCTTTTTAACAAATCAGTCTCAGGACTATTGTTTTTCTAATAGTCACACAATAAACATTTAAAACTTTTCTAACATTTATTTTTAAGATTCAGCAACATGGGGTGCAAAGTGGGCGGAGTTGTACCAACTATAGCGCACAATATCTCCGCAACCAACGCGGAACAAAATTTGGGACTATGGAGTACAAAGTGGGCAGAGTTGCAGCAACTGTAACGCACAATATCTCTGCAATCAAAGCGCCACAAACGTTTATTTTTGCGGCACAAACCAGCACAAATGCACCACAAATGAATGGTGTGTTTGTTTTTAAAATTCAGGACTATGGGGTGCAAAGTGGGCCGGGTTTCACCAACTATAACGCACAATATCTCCGCAACCAAAGCGGCACAAACATTTATTTTTGCAGCACAAACTAGCAGAAACGCAGCACAAACGAATGGCGTGTTTGTTTTTAAAATTCAGGACTATGGGGTGCAAAGTGGGCGGGGTTGCAGTAACTATAACGCACAATATCTCCGCAACCAAAGCGGTATAAACGTTTATTTTTGCGACACAAACAAGCACAAGCGCAGCACAAACGAATGGCGCGTTTGTTTTTAAAATTCAGGACTATGGGGTACAAAGTGGGCGGGGTTGCAGTATCTATAACGCACAATATCTCCGCAACCAAAGTGGCACAAATGTTTATTTTTGTAGCACAAATCAGCACAAACACGACACAAACAAATGGCGCGTTCGTTTTTTAAATTCAGCACTATGGGATGCAAAGTGGATGGGGTTGCAGTAACTATAACGCACAATATCTCCGCAACCAAAGCGATACAAATGTTTATTTTTGCGGCACAAACCAGCACAAACGTGGCAAACAAATGGCGCATTCCTTTTTAAAAATTCAGCAATTTTGGGTGCAAAGTGGGCGGGGCCTGCATTAAATTTAATGTTTACTATCTCAGAGACCGAACTGGCACAAACACTCATTTTTGTGGCACAAATGAGGCACAAAAAAATTGTATATTTTTATTTAGGTTTTACAAATATGGGGTGCCAACTTCACACAACTCAATTTATTTGGGGTGCTGTGGGATACTGGCCTTGGGGACTGGAACTACTGATTCATTTTGGAGTCAACCCATTTGGAGTCTCCTCCGGTGTTAGTCTCGTGCCGTAAGGGGAGATGTGTGAAGAGAGTCACTTTGGGTAGGGTGCCTGAGAACGCCATTCTGATCTGTACTAGCAGGACTCTCTTTACAGCCAAACTGGAACATTGTACATGTGTATATATTGTGTGTTGTCTCATGCTGTTGGACTCTTTTGCTAAGATCGTTTGGGGTGTGGTTGTATTCCATTGCGTTGTCTCTGTCTGCCCTGGCTGTGGGGGGAAATTCCTCCAACATCTCTCCTTGCTCTAAAGAAGGGGGTGATGGTCCCGAGTTGGATATCTGTTGTGATAATAAGTCAGTTTGATGTTGTTCACTCTACACTGTGTTACAGCTGGTGATCTTGGATCATCAAAAGATCTTGGATTGTGGTACCGGAAAGAGGAAGCATTTATGGCAGACATAGTCCTGTTGAGGACAAGGGTTTGTCACATTATCATTTAAACATTGCTCAATTTCTGTTTTGAATTCTGATAGTTGAAGAATCGTGGTTTTCGATCTCCACATGAAAGTGGTGTTGGAAGATGGTGAATCCTCTATTGTTAAGGAGATCGAAGCATGGTCCAACCATGTAATATTAATTGAAGATGATTTCACCTTCAGATGTATGCCTCGATCCACAAGGAAGAGATCAATCCTGCTGTAACTTTGGTGAGAAACCGAGAAAAAACTATAGTCCCTTTCGTTTGCGTTTAGATATCTCCATCCATTGTAAAGCTCATGGCAGTGGATAAAGGGTTATAGTGCAAGTGGATTTCTTCTTGTAGAAGAGGTAGTGTCAATGTTGGATTCCAGAGTTAAATTGAAGTCCCCGCATATTATCAAAGATCCTTTCTGTTCCCAGTGGACTAAACACAGTAAGGCCGCGTACACACGGGCGGATTGTCTGCCCAACTAAGTTCGTCAGACAATCCGACAGACAGTCCGTCCAAATTTTGAATGAACGGACTTGACCACACACGATGAACAGACAGTCCGCTGAAAGCGTGCGCGATGACGTACGGCACGTACGACGGGACTAGAAATAGGAAGTCCAAGACACAGCAAAGCACCCTTTGGGCTCCTTCTGCTGACTTTGCGTTAGTAGAAGTTTGGTTAGAGACGATTCGCGCTTTTCAGACTTCAGCTTAATTTGTCCGTTCACTGCGGCGCAGTCTACCTGTGAGGTTTGTATCTGTCTTTCGGTACGCGTGGATCAGTTGTACCTGTTATTAGGCGCTTCTGGTCCGCTCGTTTCTGGGTTTCAGGTCATTCTTCATAGGTCTGGCTGTTCTTCAGTGCGTTCAGTTGAGCTTGTTTGTCCAGCCGACCGTTTCAAAGCCATAGAGAGTGGACGTACTCGGGAACGAGTTTGTGCTATATTGGGGCTTGGTGTTGGGGTTAATACTTTGACCCGAGCCCAGTCTGTGAGCAGGGTGAGGAGGAGTTCATGGACAAAGAATTGGTTGCGCCAGCGTGACCAATTCTCGCATATGCCTTTACTCTGTGAGATCCGTGAGAATAATTCTGATGATTTCAGGAATTATCTCAGGATGACGGACCCCGTTTTTCACCGTCTGCTGGCTTTGCTGACCCCTTATATCAGCAGGCAGGATACCTGCATGCGGCAAGCCATCGCTCCGGAGCAGAGGCTCGTCGCCACGTTGCGCTACTTGGCGACAGGGAGAAGCCTTCAGGACCTCAAGTTCTCGACAGGCATCTCCCCCCAGGCTCTGGGGATCATTATTCCAGAGACCTGTTCTGCCATTATTCGGGTCCTGCAGAAGGAATATATGAAGGTAAGTTTGTTCTTTTAATATTGCATTATATGCATTATATGCATTGTATGTTTGTATTCATTTCATCATGACTTTTAATATCCATGACAGGAATATGATGTGAATGTCCCCTTTATATGAATGCATGCATTTTTTTTTTTTTTTTTGTGTCATTTTTTTTGAGCTTTTTACCTTTTTGTGTCCCACGTGCATATTTGCTTTCACTAACGTCCTCAGCATTCAATCCTGGGCCCCTATACACCCACAGCTGAGACTGTTCTTCTCTATAATTCATATTGTCAGCTCCATTGTACTATTTTACTGCCCCCCCACCCTTTGTATACTCTTTGTATACACCCTTTGTGTGTGTGT
Organism: Lithobates pipiens; assembly: GCF_037356315.1. Classification (NCBI taxonomy): domain Eukaryota; kingdom Metazoa; phylum Chordata; class Amphibia; order Anura; family Ranidae; genus Lithobates; species Lithobates pipiens. The sequence continues at coordinate 681,579 of NW_027507714.1, read as the reverse complement.
GTGTGTGTGTGTGTGTGTGTGTATATAGATAGATAGATAGATAGATAGATAGATAGATAGATAGATAGATAGATAGATAGATAGATAGATATGGTTTGTCAACTCATTAATTAGTCACCCCACTCTAATTGGTTCCAGGTATTGACTACTCATTAATTAGTCCCCCCACCCCACTCTAATTGGTTCCAGCTATTGTCTACTCATTAATTAGCCCCCCCACCCCACTCTAATTGGTTCCAGCTATTGTCTACTCATTAATTAGTCCCCCCACCCCACTCTAATTGGTTCCAGCTATTGTCTACTCATTAATTAGTCCCCCCACCCCACTCTAATTGGTTCCAGCTATTGTCTACTCATTAATTAGTCCCCCCCACCCCACTGTAATTGGTTCCTGCTATTGTCTACTCATTAATTAGTCCCCCCACCCCACTCACCCACCTAACTTATGTCCCCTGGTCCATCAGAGGGCTGATTAATCTGTGAATTGGGCCGCTTATATATTTTTTTTTTTTGCATAAATTTTTTTTGCAATATTTCTGTTTAACTTTTGTTCCAAAATGTTTTTGAGTTTTATTTGTTATGAATTGTTTTTATTTAATGACTAATTTTTTTTTTTCCTGTGTTTGACTCCCCAGTTTCCTTCCACGCCACAGGAATGGCAGACTGTGGCTTCCCAATTCGCTGCCCGTTGGGACTTCCCCAACTGCGGAGAGGCGATCGACGGGAAACATGTGAGGATTGTGCCCCCACCCCATTGGGGGTCCTACTATTGGAATTATAAGGGGTTCCATAGTGTGGTGCTAATGGCGGTGGTGTCGGCACAGTGTGACTTTCTTTATGTGGATGTGGGGAAGAACGGCCGCATGTCTGATGGAGGAGTCTTTAGGCAGACCGAGTTCTGCCACCGTCTCATCACTGGTGGCCTGGACTTGCCACCAGATGCTGAGAATGTGGAGGGTCTACCGTTTGTGTTTCTAGCTGATGAAGCGTTCGGTCTGAGTGAACATCTTATGAAACCCTTCCCCCAAAGGACCCTCACCCCGGAGAGGAGGGTTTTTAATTACCGGCTGGCCAGAGCAAGAAGGGTTGTGGAGAGTGCCTTTGGCATTATGGCCAGCCGGTTCCATCTGTTACTGACAGCGATCAACCTAGCAGAATATAAACTGAACTATTTGATTCTGTGCTGCTGCATTCTGCACAATTTTCTCCGAAAACTTTCAGGGAACCAGTACCTGCAGCATATTGGGCCTGAGGCCGGACTAATATTTCCAGAACTGACAGGGCTGGATCATGCCCTTCCTGGCTTAGCCCCCCAAACAGCACGTGAGGTGCGTGACCGCTATGTGAGCTATTTTAATGGTAGGGGGGCTATTCCAATGCCAGCTGAGCAATAAAAAATTATTTTTCTTGAAATATGTATTGTCTGTTCAAATATTTAAGTTTGGTTCTTGTTTGCTTGTCTCCTACATTCTCTTAATTCAGGGATATGCAATTGGCCAACCTCCAGCTGGTGCAAAACTACAAGTCAATCATGCCTCTGGGTCTCATGCTTGTGGCTGTCAGTCTTGCTATGCTTCATGGGACTTGTAGTTCTGCAACAGCTGGATTTCCACTAATTGCATATTCCTGTCCTAGTGCATTTGTATTGCAAAGTGGTTTTTGCCAATAGTAAATAAGGCCCTTTGTGACAGAAAACACAAAATGACTTCCCAAACTGGTATTGAGTATTGAAAGAAGAAGACACACACACACACATCTTTTTTTTTTGGAATTTTTAATAGTGCACATTCCAACCAGTGCCTCTTTTTTAGATATTTTTCTTTTTGTTTGTTTTTTTTTTTTGGTCATTTTTTTTTTTTTGGAAACATATAAATATATAGATATATCTATATATATATAGAAAATAAAATTATAAAACAAATACATAAAATCGTATTTTCAACTATTTACATAAAACAAGGGGTAAAGCCAAATTTTGAAGATGCACACCAAAAATTGGTAATGTCAACATGTGCTATCTACCATCATGAGTGATCAATGGACGTGTTTGGTGGGTGCAATCCCTTCCTCTCACATACTAGAATGAGGAAGGGTTTGCAAACACCAAATGCGTCCATTGCGATCCTCTGATGGCACATAGCACATGTTGACACACCGTGTGCATCTTCAAAATTTGGCCTCTTAAAACAATGTTCTAAAAACATTAAAAACTTTTTGGCAAGGAAATGAAGAACATGATCTTCCGTTTTAGGGAAAAGGGGCTTAGATTCTCCCTAAAACATCGATCATGTTCTTCATTTCCTGCCTCATGGTGTCCAGTTGTCTCTGAATTTCATCGATCTTGCCATTCCAGGCCATGATCTGCCCAATCAGCCTCTGGGCACTGTCTGTGGAAAATGGCTCCGCGGCTTGTCCTTCCACAACCAGATCATCACCTAAAAACATGTGTAGATAAAAAATTGGTTAAAATATACAGCCATTAATTGTTTACCTTAAGCTGGGTTGTCAGACACTCACTTTGTGGGGTGTGTATCTCCACCACCTCTTCCTCCTCCACATCTAGCCCTGGGCTGGGCTGATCCAGCTCGGACACGGGGCTTGGCTGCTCCATCTCTGACACGGGGCTGGGCAGCTCCATCACGGACACGGGGCTGGGGCTAATTGCCCAATCAGGCTGGTGAGGTCGGGGGGTCCTGGGCTGCTCCGCCTCTTGTCTGAGTCTTTGTTCCCCTATGAGAATGAAAAAACAAACAAAAAAAAGGTATAATTTTAAGCATAGTGATATTTGAGTTCAGAAATTGGAATATGAAACATTGGTTTGAAGTGGTGTACAATTATTAGCTGGTTATTACAAGCTCCTAGTTTAATACATCATAAAAATGACATTTCTTTAGTTAGGCTGTGTTCAGACTGCTGCGATGTGCGAACGCTGCAAATCTACTGTGGTTTCACGCATCGCATGCCTCCCGGAGGCAGTTCGCACTGCCCTATGTGACCTGCTGGGAGTGTCAGTGTAAAGTTTTATTGACACCTCCAAATTAGTTCTCATATCACAGTGCAATCTTTAAACTCGGACAGGAATCGGACCACATGGTGTGAACACCCATGTGATCCGATTCGGCTGTGGACTAAAAAAAGGGCCATGTACAAGTTCAGCCATACTATATGTATGGCTGAAATCGCATCACACAGAGATCACATGTGATTTGCACTGCAGTGCGGTGCAAATCACATTTGATCTCGTACATTGCAGCAATGTGAACCTAGCCTTTAACCAAACTGTGATACTTTATATCTTTTGTCCAAGTTTCACAGACGGACACACTCGAATCATCCCCTGGAGTACCTGTGTGTGATTATGTCAAAAATTTTTCTATGATGTCCCAAACTACACTAAATGATTCCCAGTCCAGATGTTGATCTATCTATCTATCTATCTATCTATCTATCTATCTATCTATCTATCTATCTATCTATCTATCTATCTATCTCATTTTTTTATTGAGACTACATTGCACTGAATAAATTTATGAAACTTTATAAAAAATGTATATCCTAAATTGAGTGTAACAATTCAGTTTATCATGAACAATACAAAAAAATTAATAACTAATTAAAATCTAATCCAACAGCAGATAAATTTACACCATATACAAATTCATGCTATTTACGCCCACATATACGAACAACCATATGCGCTCATTACATGAACTATTGACTACACGAACGATCAAATTCGCCATATTTACATACAATACCTACACGAACGATTACGATAAAATCGCCAGATTTACATATAATACCTATACGAACGATTATGTCCGACAGTCACGATAAACGCGGAGTTTACTCACTTTTTTTCAGGGCTTTTTTGATGCGATGATATTGGTCCGGCTCCCTGGACTTGATGTCGGACCATCGTTTCCGGAGCTGGTCCTTGCCTCTTCGTACCCCAAATTTGCTATGCAAAGTTGTGACGACCATGTCCATGATGCCGCTTTTGCGGATATTGGGTTTGGGGTACGGCCCATTATCCCCATCATAGTCCTCCCTTCTCAATATAGCCACCATCTACACCATCTCTTCAAAGGCCATGTTTGTGGCCTTATATCTCTTCCTTGCTCCGGAAGCATGGGGTTCAGGGCTTTCCTCCGCGCTGCTCATTGAATTTACATCCGCCATTTTCACCTATCAATCTCCCACAGCGGAACGAGGGTAAAAGGGGCGGGGAAATACGGTCACACGGAACGTCAGGGGCGGGCGATGCAGGCGGAGCTTGAACGCATGCGCTGTATATAAAGCGCTACCGCGAGGCCATACGCTTGTCCGAACGGAAGCAACGAGTGCTGCACGCGACGGTAAGATAGTTATCGTTTTATTTTATTTTAATTTTAAGCCTGCGTTAGGAATGTGTATAGTGAAAATTTAACCTTATTGATGGTTAATTGATTTTTATGTGGGTTGGTGGTTGAGTGGGGTTGGTGTTTTGTGTGGTAGTGTGGGGGTGGGGGTGGGTGTATGGAGGGGGGGGTAGTGTGTGTGTGTGTGGGGGGGGGGTGGGTGGGTAGTGTGTGGGGGTAGTGTGTGTGTGTGGGGGTAGTGTGTGTGTGTGTGGGGGTAGTGTGTGTGTGTGTGGGGGTAGTGTGTGTGTGTGGGGGGGTAGTGTGTGTGTGTGTGTGTGTGTGTGGGGGGGGGGGTAGCGTGTGTGGTAGTGTGTGTCTCGCCTACATTGTCACAATATAAATAGTGTGCATTTGGTCTGACATTTTTTTTTTTTTTTTTTAGTATTTATTTATTTATTTTTTGATTTTGTTTTTCAGAAATCAAAATGCAAAAGTATAACCCAGACCCCTTTAAGGAGGAGGCCTTCCGCTCCACATTTATTGATCTCATAGAATCACACAGGAGCCTTTGGGATTCCAAACACCCACAATATTCTAGCCGTCCTGGCCGGAGGAAGACACTGGAGACAGTTTTGGCGTTTGTGAAAACCCGACTCCCCCAGGCAGACACTGACTTTGTGAACGCCAAAATTCAGAACTTGCGTAGCGTGTATAGGCGGGAGCGCAAAAAGATCCTAGACTCCCAAACATCAGGATCAGCAGCAGGTCAGGTCTATGTACCTAGGCTGTGGTATTATGACAGGCTGCGTTTTCTGGATGACACGTCAGAAGCCAGGCAGTCACTTTCTACTCTTCCATCTACCCTTCCCTCCACCCTTACCTCCACCTCAGGTGAGCCATCCCTGGAAGATCCAGACCCTTCCTTGCTGGACGAAGTTGATGCGCCCAGCTGGAGCCAGGTATATTTTAGTTTCTAAAGTTAGGATTGTTCAAGTATTAATGATGTAAAGTTCAATGTTTGAATTGCTTCCAAATCTAGGATTTCATCACAAATTAAATTAGATAGAAGGATACAGTAGTTTCCACAAATGTGGCTCAAATCTTGGTGAACTGATGGAAAAATGATGGTGTCAAAATGATAGCCTTTTGTATTTCAAGACAAATGTATTTGCAAGTGAGAACTATAAAATTGTTAGTGATAGATGATTTCAAAATATAGACATATTTTATTTATTGATTTCTTTGTTTTTTTACACAGGATGAGCTCACCCAGGAGGAGGCCGGGACCAGTGGTATGGAGGAGGAGACCAGCCACACGCAGGAGCTAGCTGGGCCCAGCAGGAGTCGGACCGAAAGCCAGGTCCCTCCCCTCTGCCTAGCCACAAAAGGCCCAGGAGGATGACACGTACAGAGGAGGAGTCCTTGGCACTTATACGCCAAGCCACCCAAGTGCTGAGCAAACCCCCCAATCCTGAGGAGGCCTACAGTACTTATTTGGCTAGTAAGTTACTAGAAATGTAAAAAGCACAGCGCAACTTGTGCGAAGCCATTTTTTTTTATGCCATTCAACGGGGTCTGAAGGGTGAGCTAACACCGACCACCAAACTGTATAACGCAGACCCTACTGCTCCTCCTCCTCCTCCTCCTCCTCCTCCTCCTACCACAAGTCCACCACCAGAGGCACAGCCTCCAGCGAAGCGTGGAGGGAAGGCTAGACGGAAGAGTCGGAAGTGACTGCCTGGCTTCAGTCTGCTCTGAAAGAAGACGCAGGCTGTTGTAGTACCACAGTCTGGGGACATAGATCTCATCTGCTGCTGTTCCTGGTCTTTGGGATTCTAGGACCATGTTGTGCTCCCTATTTACATGTTACACAGGTTCTGAATTTTGGTGGCCACTCACTTGATGTGTGCCTGGGGGACAAAAGGCTTCACAAACGTCAAAATTGTCTCCAGTGTTGCCTCCCTCTTGATTTAGTTTTGTTCTGAAGAAAAAAAAAAAAAAACAGAGTTTATTTGTGAGTAGGCAGGTACATGTCAAAAGACTCTGGGGGTTATTTACAAAACACACGTTCATGTAAATATGCTAACTTCAAGTGCAATTTTTAAAGCACTGCAAGTGCACTTGGAAGTGCAGTCGCTGTAAATTTGAGGCTTAACATTTGAAATGAGGGGAAGCTCTGCTGATTTTGAACATGCAATCATGTGTAAGCTAAAATGCTGGTTTGGGTATCTATCTATCTATCTATCTATCTCTACTTACATAGTCCTGCTTGGCCAAAAAAAATGCAAGTCCATCTTGTTTCAAACCCCCCCCCCCCCCCCCCCCACAAAAAAAAAAAAATTAACTGACAATAGTAGTTCCAAAAATATATAGTAATAGATAAATTCTATAATTTTTTTTAAAATATATATATATATATATATATATATATATATATTTTATTATTATTTTTTAATATATATATATATATATATATATATATATATATATATATATATATATATATATATATATATATATATATATATATATATATATATATATATATATATATATATATATATATATATATTGGATTTTTTTGGGGTTTTTTTTTTTAATTATTTTTTAATATATTTTTTCTATAATTGGAAGATTAATCATAGGATGAGGATGAATAAAAATATTTAGTATAACTCTGTGTGAATATAAGCAGCAAAGCTACTTCACTTTTCTTGCATTACGAAGAAGAAAAGAACGGGCTATATTAAAAAACCACAAAATTAGCAGCATGACGAATATGCTAGCTTCAATACGAACACTAGTTTTACAAGACCGAGCGCTTCCGCCCTGTCCGCCCTGTAAATCCTTTCTGGGCATGCGTCATACTTAGTCCGTCCAACTTGCCTACTCACGAGCGGACTGTCCGCTGAAACCAAGTTTGGACGGACAAAATTACGGAAATTCCGAAAGACAAAGTCCGTCAGACTGTCCGCTGAAAAAGTCAGCTGAAGCCCACACACGAGCGGATTGTCCGCTGAAACACGGTTCAGCGGACTAAGTTGGGCAGACAATCCGCCCGTGTGTATGCGGCCTAACCTATTTAGAAATAGACATGTGCACACTGAAATATTTAATTTCGGAATTTCGTTTATGTCTGAAAAATACATTTATTTAGTTAATCCCAAAATGCGCTTTTATTTATTTTGTTTTTCGTTAAAAAATTGCATTCGTCTGAAAATCCAAATGAATTAAGGTTGAATCTGTCATTGAAGGCTCATGGTGTCTGTCGAATATTTAAAGAAGATTCGACGGAGCAGCTAAACTCACTGTATGACGCTGCAATTATACATTCCCGGTCAAATTTTTTCGACTACAAGCTATAGTAGGATTCTAATGTTGTACGTCTCTATGTTTTTTTTTAAGGCTATTTGACACAGGTCATGTTTAGCATTAGAAATTTTTTATTTTTTTTAATTGTGGGGGTCCCCCTCAAAATCCATACCAGACCCTTATCCAAGCATGCAACCTGGCAGGCCACAGGAAAAGAGGGGGGATGAGAGAGCGCCCCCCCTCCTGAAACGTACCAGGCCACATTCCCTCAACATTAGGAGGATGCTTTGGGGTCTCCCCCAAAGCACCTTGTCCCCATGTTGATGAGGACAAGGGCCTCATCCCCACAACCCTGGCCGGTGGTTGTGGGGGTCTGCGGGCGGGGGGCTTATCGGAATCTGGAAGTCCCCTTTAACAAGGGGACCCCCAGATCCTGGCCTCCCCCCATGTGAAATGTTAAGGGGGTACAAAAGTACCCCTACCATTTCACCAAAAAAGTGACGAAAGTGTTAAAAATGGCAAGAGACAGTTTTTGAAAATTCCTTTATTAAAGTCTTCTGTCATCTTCTTCCTTCTGGTCTTCTTCCTTTTTCCTTTCTTCATCCTTCAGCTTCTTCCTCCATATTCTTCTTTCTCCGATCCGCTTCTTCTTGCTCCGGTGTTCTCTTCCGGCATCTTCCTCCATGGCCTCTCTTCTTCATTATCGGGCCGCTCCGTGCAATGGGAGGCTCCCTCTGTGTGATGCTTCTCTTCTTCTGACAGGTCTTATATAATGGAGGGTGGGGCCACCCGGTGACCCTGCCCCCCTCTGATGCATGGAAACGTGTGTGGGGTTCCCCTTAAAATCCATGCCAGACCTGAAGGGTCTGGTATGATTTTTGAGGGGGACCCCCGCGCCATTTTTTTTGGTGCGGGGTTCCCCTTAATATCCATACCAGACCTGAAGGGCCTGGTATGCTCTTGAAGGGCAACCCATGCCGTTTTCCTTTTAAAATTAAAGTCGCCTGGCCTGGGGGCGAAGTAAAGTCGTGTTGTAAATCGCTCCAAGTCGCGCTGTGATTCACACAAGCCGTGTCCAAGTTAATTGATAAAAGGGTTACGCCCATAATAATTTTCTAATGTATTTGAGTGAATTGTGATGGTGTTCCATTCTACTCACAGTAAGCAGAGGAGGACCTCTAGTGGTTGGAGTTGGTATTTCCTGCCAGAATTCTCCTCAGTGTAGTGGTGACCGAGGGGAGGGTCTGCTGGATTTCCACTAGTGCAGTTGAAGACTTTGGCACAAAAAAGATGTATACAAAAATAAAGAAAAAAAGGGAAAAAAAACACATAATAAAAGGTAACGATGAACAGGTTGCAAGTCTCCTAGAACAGACAGGAGAAAGGTAGGCTTTTTAAACCTAGGTGCCGCATTCATGCTGCTCAGAGAAAAGGAGAGGTAAATAACTGAACAGTCAAACAGAACTGGGTCTGCTACTTCTGCTACTTGAGACAAAACAATCAATATGAGGATCTCATCCAGAGGTTATTTGTGATTGTATGAATTTTTGCCGTGACCAGGTGCCAATCTGGGGTTACATGTTGAGTGTTTCTCCCAGGTGCTGCTGATTCTTGTGGCTCAGTGGTTATATTCCATGCCTTCAGAAGGCCTTTAACAAAAGTGTCAACCACGTGGGTGGATCCTTCATGCGTGATGGTAATTTTTGTTGGGTATCCCCATCGATAGCTGATCTGGTGATTACAAAGAGATTTCGTTATAATGTTACGATTTCTTTGTTTTTGGAGTGTACATTGCGACAGGTCTGGAGAATATTGCAGATCTGAATATTGAGAAGCAATCTGCGATCGGTTGCGGGCAGGTGACATGATTTTTTTCTTTCATATGGAAAAAATGCAGTCGTAGAATTACCTCCCTGGGAATTTTTTCAGGTAGGTATGAGGGTTTGAGCAGGCGATGTATTCTATCTATTGTCACATCCAATTCTATGGCATCAGGGAGGATCGATCTGTTCTCTAATTTGGCTTTAACCTATTTGGTATATTCATCTTTGTCCTTGTTTGCATCAATCAGATCATTAATGGTGGTAGCAAACTCCCCCATTTTTCTTTCAACATGCTCCACTCCATTTTCAACAGCTTCAAGATCATTATTGAATTTGTGTATATAGGAGGCAAGATCTGATTGTAAGGAAGATGTGAGGGACATGAGCATGTCCTTAAGGACAGTGTCCATCAGTGGCTGATTGTTAGTGGGGAATTCTTCAATGGTGTCAGGCAGATTCAGGACTCCAATACAGTCAGGACTCAATTCTTGCCTTCTGTGCTCACCATCTAGTCTGAATCTAGCCTTTTCCGGGCTGCCTGAAGCTGGAGTGGAGTTGTAAGACTGCTGGAGTCTTGCCTTTGTGAGATTGCTGCTTCCTGGTGAGGCTGTGTAGGAAGATTGGAGTGGAGAGCAGGTGGCACCATTGTGCCTGTCACCATGCAGCTGCTGTAAGAAGAAGGCCATTCGTTTTTGTGGCATTCTTTCCTCCCTTCTTTCCTCTGCATATTCCCGGTGATCTAGTGAGGAGGATCGCTCGGACGGCAGGCTGATGATGTCACTGGAGAGCCAATGCGAACCACTGAAACCCTCGGTGTAGCAGGAGAGAAGCCCTTACGTGACCACCTTGGATCCCGGCTGGACACGCCCCTACACTTTTATTTTTAACGGTAAACAAAGCTTATATGGTGAAATACAGTATTTAGAAATCCGTCTGACTGTTTACATGTTGAATTATAAAAATCAGAGGTGTTCTGTCAGATTAGCAAACCTGTAAGATTAGCAGGTTTGCCGCTGCTTTTAAAATTGAACATCTAAACAGTCTGTCGGCTTTCTAAATACTGTATTTCAGTATTTATAAGCTCCGTTTACTGTTAAAAATAAGTGTGAAATGCAAAACTCCAGTGGGTGTAACAAGATGTCCCCTTGCCCCATTCTCAGTGTATCCTTACTGTGGAGGAGTATGGGGTGTAGCAAGATGCCAGCGATGGAACTTCACTTCCATTACAAATTCTGACAGGTCGCCTACTCTGCCAAAACACCAGTACAGAACCAGCAGAGTAGTGTGCGTGCCAAACGCAGATCGTAGCATTACCCAAAGTTCCCACCTGATGCGTATAGCCCTCTCACTGGTCATCTTCAGAAGCTGGGGACGCCGGTAATTACTTGATCTTACATGGCGAGGTCTATTCTGAGTGGAAGCTGTCCTGTTAAACAGTTGTATGGTCTTGGCCACTAAGGATGAGCCGAACACCCCCCCATTTCGGTTTGCACCAGAACCTGCGAACAGACCTAAACTTTGTGTGAACTTTAGAACCCTATTAAAGTCTATAGGACTCGAACGTTCAAAATCTAAAGTGCTAATTTTAAAGGCTAATATGCAAGTCATTGTCCTAAAAAGTGTTTGGGGACCTGGGTCCTGCCACAGGGGACATGTATCAATGCAAAAAAAAAAAGGTTTTTAAAAGTCAGTTTTTTCGGGAGCAGTGATTTTAATAATGCTTAAAGTGAAACAATAAAAGTGTAATATTCCTTTAAATTTCATACCTTAGGGGTGTGTATAGTATGCCTGTAAAGGGGTGCATGTTTCCTGTGGTTAGAACTGTCCCTGCACAAAGTGTAATTTCTGCAGGAAAAAAGTCATTTAAAATCACTCGCGACTATAATAAACTGTTGGCTCCCCGTAATACAGAGAAGTCATTGAAAGTCATTAAAAAAAAAATATATATAATTTTTTTTTATCAAACGTGGGGTTCCCCCAAATTCAATTACCAGGCCCTTCAGGTCTGGTATGGATATTAAGGGGAACCCCACGTCAAAATTCTTTTTCAAAATGACGTGGGGTTCCGCTAAATATCCATACCAGACCCTTCAGGACTGGTATGAATTTTAAGGGGAACTCCACGCCAAATAAAAAAAAAATGGATTGGAGTTCCCCCTAAAAATCCATACCAGACCCTTTATCCAAGCACACAACCTGGCAGGCCGCAGGAAAAGAGGGGAGGACGAGAGAGAGTGCCCCCCCTCCTGAACCGTTCCAGGCCACATGCCCTCAACATTGGGAGCATGCTTTGGGGGTCACAGACCCCTCAAAGCACCTTGTTCCCATGTTGATGAGGACAAGGGCCTCATCCCCACAACCCTGGACGGTGGTTGTGGGGGTCTGCAGGTGGAGGGCTTATCAGAATCTGGAAGCCCCCTTTAACAAGGGGACCCCCAGATCCTGCCCCCCCTGTTTGAAATGGTAAGGGGGTACAAAAGTACTCCCCAGCTATCCGGGGCCCATATACTCCTAGTCTAGTCAATCAACAATGTATTTTGTCAGCTCCATTGTAATGCTTTACCCTAAAGACCCCCTAAAATATGCAGGGCCGCTGATAGGCCAGTATAACTGGCCCTGCTGTACCGGGCCTGACCAGCAGGGGGGCTATGGAAGAATACATCTTCTGCGCCCGCTCCTCCTGCTATTCCTCTCTCTCTCTCTCTGCGTGAGAAGAAGTAGCAGAGTGAGAGGAGCAGAGAGTGCAGGGGCCGGGCCATCGAGCTATTGTGGACACTCAAGAAGAGGGAGAACGTGATCTCTGCTGGAGCTAACAATTACACAGGTGAGGTGTATGCAATACTTACCCTGCCAATACCCTGCAATACTTACCCTGCCAATACCCTGCAATACTTACCCTGCAATACTCTGCAATACTTACCCTGCCAATACCCCGCCAATACTCTGCAATACTTACACTGCCAATACTCTGCCAGAGGCTTTTTTGGGGGGCCCAAAATCATTTGGAACCCCCCCCCAACCACTAAGTCAGCTGATAGAGGATTGATATCTGCTGACTTTGCCAAACCCAATACACACTATACCTACTTCTTTTGTGGTCAGATTTATGGATGAATTTCTCAAAGCATGTATTGCAAGGGCCTGCCTCAATACTTTCCAATGCTACTGTTTAAATTTTTCTTCTCATATTATTATCTTGATAGGTAATTGCAGAATCTACAAATGTACTTCCATTTATTAATTTGTTTTGATGCCACTTCTTATTACCTGTACAGAGGGCTGCCAATAGTGTAATTAAGGAGGGGCTGTCCAAAGTAACACACGTTACTTTGTTATTACATCATTACATAGTGGAGAGGCTGGTTACCTGTCCAAAACAATCCCCCCTAAAACATTTTCAAGGGGCCATCAGAGGGGGTGATGAAGTGGACCTTATATTTTAACCTTTAAATACTCTTTACAAGAAATGTTATACTGATGTTGTCCAAAAATGTTTGTGTATAATCTGCTTGTAATGTTTCTGTGCAAAATTACTAATTAGATTTTTCTTGTTTGACTCCACAGTTTCCTTCAACGCCACAGGAATGGCAGACTGTGCCCCCCCCAGTTTGCCCAGCGGTGGTATTTTCCTAACTGCGGAGGGGCAATTGGTGGGAAGCACGTCCACATCGTCCCACCACCCCATTTGGGGTCATATTATTTTAACTATCTTCATAGTATTTTATAGTATTTTAACTATTTTCATAGTAGCGTGTTGATGGCGGTGGTGTTGGCGACATATGAGTTTCTATATGTGAACGTGGGGAGAAATAGTCGGATGGAGGAGTATTTACCCGGACCGAGTTTTACCAACGGCTCGAGAGTGGTGGCTTGGGATTGCCACCCCCAGAGTAGAGTGTCAAAGGACTGCCATTTGTTTTCGAAGCAGATGAGGCTTTCGGTCTGGGAAACCATGTCGTGAGGCCATTCACCCAGAGGACCCTCACCCCTGAGAAGAGGCTTTTTAATTACCGGCTGGCCAGAGCCAGAAGAGTTGTGGAGAGTGCGTTTGGGATTCTGGCCAGCCGGTTCCGCCTGTTTCAAATGGCCATTAATATGGCGGAATACAAACTTAATACCATCGTCTTATCTTGTTGCATCCTGCATAACTTTTTTAAAAGAAACAAACCAAATTATGTGGTCAAAGTTGGACCTGACGCCGGACTTCAGCAAACAATGATGTCCCCGGAAGCAGCCCGTCCTGGCTTGCCCCCCCCCCCCCCCCCAAAGCGCCTGCGGAGTGCGACAAAATTATGTGCAATATTTTTTGCTTTGCCAGCACATGTTGAATACAGTTTACATTTAATCTGCAAAAATCTGGATTTTGATTTCCAGCTTGTGTTTCTTTTTTCTGTCTCCTAGTGCACTTGTAGTGTCAAGTGGTTTGTACATTATTATCTAAAGCCATTTACACTGTAAACACCAATTCAAACAAAAAAAATGGTATTGATCATTGAAAGAAGAAGCCACACATTGTTGAGTAAAAATCTTTTTACTCCGTACACATTCACATGTGCGTTGTAAAACTTTTTTTGTAAAAAAATATAACATTTTGAGTTATCTACATTTTTTTTTTTAAGGTTACATAAACAGCCATGTTTCAAAACAGAACATACACAACTCTGGAACATACAAAGTTCAACATTGAAAAACTTGAAAGGCGAGAATACACATTATATTGTTCAAAATGTGTGGATCTTGCTTTCAACAGATGGGGCGAAGTCACCCCTGTAAAAGCCTAATTTGAAGATGCACACAAATTGGGAGTCAAGCTGGGGATTGGCATTCTGATCCCATGCCTAATGTCAACATGTGCTATCTCCCATCATAGGGGACAAATGGATGTGTTTTGGGGGTGCAACCCCTTCCTCTCACCTACTTGAGTTTTGAGGAAGGGGTTGGCAGGCACAAAACGTGTACATTGATATCCCCTGATGGCAGATAGCACATGTTGACATACTGTGTGCATCTTCAAAATTAGGCTTTTTTTAAATGTTGTCAAAATATTTGCAAAAAAACATAAAATGGTGCCATTTTTTTTGTAAATTAAATTCTTCCAAGGACATCAATCATGTTCTTAAATTTTACTTCAATATCCATAGTTTTTTGTTTGATAATCTCTAAATCCTGACTACACCACATGATGTCCTGGATTAGCCTTTGGGCACTGTCACTGGTGAAATGATCTGATTGTTCTTCCACAACCTGTACATCACCTAAAAATCCCCCCCCCCAAAAAAAAAAAAAACACACCATGTATTATAAATATGCAAGCATACATCTCTTATTACCTGAAGCTGGGGTGTCAGACACTCACCTGTTGTGGTCTCAATCTTGACCACCTCTCCTTCCTCTACATCCTCTGGTTGTGACCTATGTTCCCCTTCTTCCTGAGGTGGGGGGTCCCTGGTGACCTCATATTTCCAGATTCTTTGCTCCCCTATGAGAATGAAACAAAAGGTATACTTAGCACTCAGATATTTGAGGCAACAAATATGAATGATAAACATTGCTTGGAAGTGGGGTACAATTGTCTGTTTGGGCAGAATTCCAAGCTGAAGACATGATTTATGCCCTTACTAAAGTTGGAATACTTATCTTTTTTGGACCCCCAAGTATCCAATGGAGTACCTGTGTTTGACACCTTAAAAAGTTTGTTCTTGTGTCCCACACTAGTGCACCTGAGTCCAGATGTGTAAACAGCTGCTGACTGTCATCTCCATACATTACACTGAATCTAGTTTGCTATTCCTTCTAGGTTCAAACACATCTAGACAACAATGTCCTAAACCTCTTTTATTATGACATGGACATTCACTGTACTGTTCATTTAAGCACAAGAGACTCCATTTTGTCCTCCTTTGCTTTAGTGTTCTGTAACCTTCACCTAACACACAGAAACCTCTCCTACTAAACACTCTCTACTCCCCCCTCCCTTCTCAATGTTTTACTTTTGCAATTGTTCTATTCGCTAGCTTTTAATAATATATTTCTATTTGTTTAGCTCTTAATAACATATTTCTATTTGTTAGTTTTTAATAACATCTCACACCACCCCTTTCTTATCTATGTATAAAATAACATGTAATAATAAATTTTGACACTGAACGGACATTTTAAACACAGTGATTGAGTCCTGTGAATCTGTTCCTGCAGCTGCAGTATTAACTTTGTTTTAGAGTCCCAATCAGAAATCAGTCATAACAATTTTGGCGAGTCAGAATATCAGGAGCTTGGCAGAGTTTCCAGAAGGAACCGCGCTTTGATCTGGATCATCGGGAACGCAGACATCTAAACGCCGGCTAGGTAAGCTGTCCTTAAGCTTGCTATATTTCTGCCTTTCCTATGTATCCTATCTGTCGGTTCTCAAGGAAACCAGACCACTCTCGGACCTTTCTGGTTGGGTAACGTGTGTGTGTGAATGTGTTTGTGTCCCCCCTTCACGGGCTGGACTGTGTGTGGATAGGGAGAATCCTCTGCAGTTCCCTGCGTTGACTCCTTGTGGGCGACCTGGGTCAGAGGCGCATGGTAGGGTCAGATAAAACTCAGAGAAGAGAAGAGACGAGGAGGGTCTCTTAATGAGTGTTTTGTCTATTGTCATAAACCCCTTCTATCCACGTAGATAAGTGGAGACTTTTCTTGTAAATCTGCAGATTTGCTGTACTATTTGTTTTAGAGGCAAGAGTGTATAGGCACAGATAGAGAAGACTGGCCAGTCATTATGGGCATTAATTTAAGTAAGAGAATGAAGGGAGAGAAGCCTTCAGAAAATGCCCAGCGCAAGATGAGCGCTAGAGAATATATGAACCGAAGGTACGGTTCCGCCTATACTGAGCCCCTAGATAAATGGGTAGAATGGACAAAAGGAACAGCTAAACCTTTAAAATCTGAAGGGACTTTTGATTTACAAGTATGGCAAACTTTTCTGCACGATTATGGCCCACTACTGTGCAGTGAAGGAACGTGGAGAATAGCTTGCACATGGGAGACAGAAGCTAAAGTAGCAAATCAAACTGGCTTGATGGAGATGTTTAATAAAAGTACTGCCCAAATTTACTACGTTTGGCCAGAAGACTCTGTAGAGGAGGACCCCCCACCTTATGTGGCTGCCAGTTTGGCTTTAAGGGGTCCACGCACAAAAGCAAAAGAATTAGATTACATGGAACATACAAAAGATGAGCTGGGCAATATAGTAGAGAGCAGAGGTTTAACAGCCCCATATCAACCTACAAAGAGGGATTTGGCTCGTATCTTAGAAACAGATGATTGGCATAAATCCAAAGGCACATATGCAAAACTAGATCTCTCTGAACTTAAGGCTTTGGCCAGACAAAGAGAGATAGAGTCTGAACTTCCGGAGCAAACCATAATTTCCAAATTGTGGCAGCAAGATGAAGAGAGAAAGAAGGGAGATGCCGCCCCTTCTGCCCCGGTCATAGATCAATCTGTTGCAGTTTATCCTGTCAGAACCCAATTAGTTTTTGAAGGTAATGCTGTTGACAGTAAGTCTCAAATTAAATGGCATGTACCTTTTAGTCCCCAAGATATGAGATCCATATTAGAGGGATTGGGAGACCCTAGAAAGAATCCAATTGGGTTTGCAAACAAACTTAGCGCTGCACAGGAAGCATATGAGGCTTCTGCTACTGACATTCATCAGCTTCTTATTAAAGCAGTGGGAAGCAACATGTCTGGTTATATACTTAAAGAATGTGGTGTAGACATTAAAAATCTAGGTAAGATGGTTAGTGGACGGGAGGTTTGTGAGAAATTGAAGGAAAAATTGCCCCAAATATATGGACAAACCAGACATGCTGAATTTATGAATGCCAAGCAAGGGAAAGAGGAGGCATCAGGGGCTTATTGGAGGAGGTTAAGTGATATGGCTGAGGAAGCAGGCATTAAAATAGAGGAAGAGAAGGCGGGAGAAACTGAAAGTCCATCTACACAACTGGTGAAACAAAGGTTTCTTGATGGTTTAATACCCCAGTTGAAAGAAAAGTTGTTCACAGCAAGGCCTGAGGCAGGCAATATGTCTATTCGAGACGTCCTGCCTATCCTGTTATCCATAGAAAACAGGATTAACCAAAAAGACAGCAAACCCAAGGTTATGTATGTGGGGAAGCAGAGAGGTAGAGGAAGAGGTAAAGGCAATGTCAGAAATCGTGGCAATCGGGGACCAATCATATGCTACAATTGTGATGGGGAAGGACACATAGCCAAATACTGCCATCTTCCTGACCGTAGACTGGAAAAGAGCTCAGAGGCACCTCATGCTGATCCCAGTTCTCTGCCAAAAGCAGTGGATCAGGCATAGGAAAATGGCATGCCAGTATCAATCATGTTAAATAGGGGAGACAACGGTCCCGAGGCCAGAGTAAAAGTATTTTTACGAGAACTCCCCTATCCTGGAGGAGAAACAGAATTAACCTGTTTAATAGATACTGGTGCAAGCCGAAGTGTTTTTAATATAGAGGACTTACCTCCAGGATTATTATCTACAAATGTTATCTCTGGTGTTGGCCTAACCGGGACCTCTACTGATTTGGTTGAGTCCAAGCCACTTAAACTCAGGCTAGGACAGCAAACAGAAATTGTCACTAAAGTGTTAGTTTCAGACACAGTTCCTACCAATCTTTTGGGAGCTGACATTTTGAATCAAATTTTAGCAAACATAGACTACACTCCTACAGGAGTCCAAGTGGTCAGTAGTCTGTCAGGAGAAGTTTTAAATACTGCGTGTGGAGTATTTTTAATTCAAGACTCCACTCCGCCATTTCCACCAGAATTGAAAGTGATTCCTGCTGAATTATGGGCCACCAGCAAATATGATGTAGGTCTGCTGGATTGCACCCCAGTCATGATAAAAATTAAACCAGGAGCCCATCTCCCACAGATTAAACAGTACCCACTGAGTATTGCTCAGATTGAGGGGATAAAGGATCAAATCACTCAACTGAAAGCCGCAGGGGTTGTTGTACCAATTAAGTCCCAAGTCAATACACCCCTGTTCCCAATTGCAAAGAAGCCAGACAAGAAGGGTGGGCAGGTGACATACCGCATGGTGCATGATTTGAGAGCCATTAACAAAATAATTGAGGCAGATACCCCGATTGTGCCCAATCCCCACACTTTACTAAGTGGAATACCTGCCTCCAGCACCTGCTTTACAGTGATTGATCTTGCAAATGCTTTCTTTTCGGTGCCTCTGCACCCAGATTGCTGGCATATCTTTTCTTTTACCAATGACGCCCAAAAATTAGCATGGACAAGATTGCCCCAAGGCTGTGTGAGTAGCCCCTCTGAATATAATACTGCGTTAAAGCAGGTATTGGACCAATGGTCCCCCTCACACCCAAACACAGTCTTGCTTCAGTACATAGACGATTTGCTTATTTGTTCTGATACAAAAGACATTTGTAGCAGAGAAACCGTAAGCCTTCTCATGTTTCTCTATAACAGTAACAACAAAGTTAGCAAAGATAAGCTACAATACTGCCAAGAGAAAGTGATCTTCCTGGGTCACTGCATTTCACATGGAATCCGTCACCTAACCCCAGATAGAGTTAAAACTCTACAAAAATTTGAAAAGCCAAGAAATGTACGGCAACTACGTGCCTTCCTGGGGTTAGTGGGATATTGTAGGGACTGGATTCCAAATGCATCAGAACTTATGGCTCCTCTATATGAGGCTACCACTAGAAACCCTTTCGACCTCACATGGGAAAATGAATTGCAGATGAAGGAGCTTATTAAAATTTTGTCTGAAGCTCCCGCCATTGGACTTCCTGACTATAATAAGACTTTCTCGTTGTTCTGTCATGAAGTCAATGGATTTGCTGCAGGTGTACTCACCCAGCTACATGGAGACAAACAGAGGCCTGTGATGTATGTATCAGCCTCATTAGACCCTGTCATTAAAGGCTCCCCCAGTTGTATGCGAGCCATAGCAGCCTGCATTTTGCTGCTAGACAAAGTAACTGAGCTTGTACTAGATTCTGCTCTGATCCTGTATGTGCCACATGCAGTACAGGCAGGGCCGCTGTTAGAAATCATGGGGCCCCATAGAGCATACCTGACAGGGCCCCTTGGTCCCGCCCACAACCCCACCCCTGGCTCCGCCCTTGACCCCATGCTGTCACAAAATCTGGGGGAAAGGTGGCAGGAGCTGAAACATGTAAGATGTTCCAAAAGGTGAACCTTTAAAGTGGTGTTACACCCCCAAAAAAATAAACATTAAAAGCCAGAAGCTACACATACTGCAGCTGCTGGCTTTTAATAAATGGACACTTACCTGTCCTGGAGTCCAACGATCTCGACACCCGCAGCGGATGTTTCCATCAGCTGTTGGGTGCTCCACCACCATTATGGGTAAGGGAACCCGGCAGTGTAGCCTTTCAGCTTCACGCCGGAAACCCTACTAAACATGCACGAGGCCCCGCTTCTCTCCCCGTTTGGCCCAGGGGCCAGAGGAGGAGGAGGGAGCCCCGCGGTGACATCACAGCTCTGTGGCAGGGAATCCTGAAAGTGGAAAAAGATAGCTGATACCCTATACCCCCCCATTTCCCCCTCAAAAGGTGCCAATTGTGGCACCGGAGGGGGGGAGGAAGAAGATGAGCAGAAGTTCCACTTTTGGGTGGAACTCCGCTTTAATAACCATTATTATTCTATTATTTTATTTTTTTACCTGAATGGACACAAGTCAATTCATATCTGGACTCCTGTAGACCTACATGGGGCTTTCAATCGGTCCACATCAGTGGCAGGCGATGCTCAAAATTTATGAGGGGGACGCAAACAAACTGAAAATCATATGAACATCATATGCAGCTACTGTACCCATCAATTGCCGCCACTGTGCCATCAATTTCCGCTACTGTGCCATCATACGCAGCTACTGTACCCATCAATTGCTGCCACTGTGCCATCAATTGCCGCCACTGTGCCATCAATTTCCGCTACTGTGCCATCATACGCAGCTACTGTACCCATCAATTGCTGCCACTGTGCCATCAATTGCCGCCACTGTGCCATCATACGCAGCTACTGTACCCATCAATTGCTGCCACTGTGCCATCAATTGCCGCCACTGTGCCATCATACGTAGCTACTGTACCCATCAATTTCCGCCACTGTGCCATCAAACATAGCTACTGTGCCATCAATTGCCGCCACTGTGCCCATCAAACTTAGCTACTGTGCCATCAAACGCAGCCACTGTGCCCATCATACACAGCTACTGCACCCACTGGTCCACAGGAAAAACTGACAGGCGGACCTGATTGCAAGGCTTGGGTGAAAAATTCTTAAAGGGGAGTGATTTGGGGGTGGTACAAATGCATCTTGGCTGTGTGTTTTTACTGTCCCTTCCCCCATCACATGTGTAAAGTAGCATCTCACTATGTGCTCATGGTCACTATGATGATCAGGGCACAGCAGGTTCTCTATGGCTCTGTCAGTGTAACATGCTGTGTGGTGCTGACTTTCTTATGGCTGTGCTGAGTTATAGTCTGTAACACACAGCACAGCCATAAAAATCACAACCACACAGTCATGTTACACTGACAGAGCCATAGAGAACCTGCTGTGCTTTGATCATCATAATGACCATGAGCACACAATGGGGAGTCAGGGGACTAAGCCTCAGCCTGTGTGATGTGTGTCAGTGTGTGTGATGTGTGTAAGGGAATTGCTTGCCTGTGGGACCAGCATATGGATTACTCTCTCGTTCAGTCTCTCCATCAGGCTGCAGCAGCACGGCACTTGAGGGAAGGGAGCCGCATTACAATTGAATCCATCCGCCCAGGAAAGCATACAGTGAGCACAAGGTACACAGATGCAGAGCAGGGATTGTATGCCTCCACCCGAAAATGGAGAAAAAGTCCCTCTTCTTCTCTCACCTCCTGGGCCCCTCTATTAACCTGATGGGGCCCAGGAAGGTACAATATACCTTGCCAATCAAGTGGGAGCAGGTTAATAAAGTTATTTAGCAAATTCGTTTTTTTAGCTAGAAATCTGCTCGGGCCCCCCCTGCTGGCTGGGCCCGGTACAACAGGGCTGCTTGTACTGCCCTATCAGCGGCCCTGAGTACAGGAAATCATGAATCAAGTAAATACCAGACATGTGTCTGCCAGTAGATTTGACAAGTACCAGTCTGCTCTTTTTGCTCCATCGAATTTAACAATCAAACGGTGTGTTACTTTAAATCCGGCTACTCTTCTTCCTATAATTGATGAGGAAGATGCAACAAATGGTACTGATGTAGAATCAGAGAGTTTTTCTCATGATTGTATGGCTCTGATGGAGGTAGAAAGGGCCTCTGTCACACCAGCAAAAGATGAGCCTTTATCAGATTGTGACACACATTTATTTGTAGATGGTTCCAGATTTTACACCGATGATGGTCAGCCACACACAGGTTTTGCTGTAACTACTACAGACACCATTTTACACCAGGAGGCATTGGCACCCCAGATGTCAGCACAGGAAGCGGAGTTGTGTGCTGTAGTCAAAGCATGTCATCTCCTAGAGAATCAAAGGGGAAACATTTACACTGACAGCAGATATGCGTTTGGAATCGCTCACGATTTTGGGCCTATTTGGAAAGCACGGAATTTCCTGACTAGTGCAGGGAAGCCAGTGAGACATGCAAAACTCATAGAGCGGCTATTTGAGGCCTTTCAGAAACCAGCAGAAGTTGCCATCTTGAAGGTAAAAGGGCATGCAAGGGGAAATGACATGACAGCCAGAGGAAACGCTTTAGCGGACCAAGCGGCAAAGGATGCTGCCCTTATGGCATTGGGAGTTACACCCACTGTAGGGGTCGCCCAGGTAGCGGGGACAGATTCCCCTCATCAAGAGCAGTGGGATGTAGAAACTCTAATTCAGTTGCAGAACCAGGCCCCTGATGAAGAGAAGGATAAGTGGAACAAATGTAATGCTACCCAAAATCAGCAGGGCCTGTGGAGCGCTGACAACAGGTGGTGTCTACCCAGGAGTTTGTACCCAGTTTTAGCACAACTGGCACATGGCGTCAGTCATCTTGCTAAGGGCGTGATGGTGGCACTTACTGACTGCTATTGGATAGCACCTGGATTTAGTGCATTTGCAGCCAGGTTTTGTGCTTCATGTCTCACTTGTGCTCTGTACAATGCAGGGAGGCCTGTCCATGTTCCCCAAAAGCATTCTCCTAGGCCAGATTTCCCTTTCCAAAGAATTCAAATAGACTACATTCAGATGCCCAGAATAGGCACCTATGAGTTCGCTTTAGTTTGTATTGACATGTTTTCAAGCTGGCCAGAGTGCTGGCCGGTAGCCAAAGCAAATGCAAAAACAACAGCAAAGAAAATTTTGAATGAAGTAGTTTGTAGATATGGAGTTCCTGAAACTATTGAGAGTGACAGAGGAACCCATTTTACTGGGGAAGTAATGAAAGAGGTAATGGAAGCCCTTCACATACAGCAAGCTTTCCATACACCTTATCATCCACAAAGTAGTGGCAAAGTTGAAAGACTTAATGGAATTTTGAAAAACAGATGTGCAAAAATTAAAGCAGATACAGGAAAAGGATGGGTGGAAGCTTTGCCATTAGCCCTATATTCTGTACGAACTACCCCTAAACAACCACATGGGCTGTCCCCCTATGAGATTTTATTTGGAGGGCCACCCAAAACAGGGCTATATTTTCCCCAACAGTTGCAGGCTTCTCACTCTAGTCTGTTAGAATATGTTCAGATTTTGCAAAGAACTTTGAATAAAATACATGAAGGTGTTTATAAATCTATCCCCGACCCAGATTCTGTTTCAGGTATTCACAGAATCCAACCAGGTGACTGGGTGGTGGTCAAGCGACACGTCAGAAAGCCGCTAGAACCAAAATTTGACGGACCACATTTGGTGCTTTTGACAACCGGTTCTGCAGTCAAGTTGGAAGGAAAGCCCTCCTGGATTCACGCCAGTCACTGCAAGAAAATCCTGAAGTGATGATATCCTTTGAAAAAATGATGATGTTGTTCTTTTTCTTTTTGTTGTTTGTGAGAACTGAGACATGGAAACATAACCCTTTCATACAAATGTTAAAATTGTATGCAACCCATAGCAACGCTAGTGACTGCTGGGTGTGTTCTCACTTACATCCCCAAACAGGAACAATACCCATGATAGCAATGCCTCTCAAATTCACTGATCTAAACAGGACCAGAATAAATGGCTCATACATCGTCTCCACAGCTAATGAGCACAGATCAGTAACTTTGATGGTTTCGAAACAGATAGACACTCCACAGATTTGTTTAAATATTACATGCCCGTTTAACACTAAATGTACACGGTTGGGCAATTCAGATTGCACCAGGGCAAAGATTACAGTTTATGGAGGAAACCATGGTCAATATTATTATATCCCAGATCCAGAACTAAATAGAACCCTTTATAGTACAAATTGTTCACAGTTCCCAATATGTGAAAATATCGGTTACCTGAGATTCCATGTTATTGCTTCCAGTTTCTTAGGCGCAGGCATACCGTCCATGCGTAGAGGGTTATATTATATATGTGGAAATAAAGCTTACGCCTGGCTTCCTGCTAATGTTACAGGTACATGTTATATTGGGAATAGGGATGAGCCGAACACCCCCCTGTTCGGTTCGCACCAGAACCTGCGAACAGACCTAAACTTCGTGTGAACTTTAGAACCCTATTAAAGTCTATGGGACTCGAACGTTCACAATCTAAAGTGCTCATTTTAAAGGGTAATATGAAAGTTACTGTCCTAAAAAGTGTTTGGGGACCTGGGTCCTGCCCCAGGGGACATGGATCAATGCAAAAAAAAGTTTTAAAAACGGCCGTTTTTTCAGGAGCAGTGATTTTAATAATGATTAAAGTGATACAATAAAAGTGTAATATTCCTTAAAATTTCGTAGCTGGGGGGTATCTATAGTATGCCTGTGAAGGGGCGCATGTTTCTGGTGCTTAGAACTGTCGCTGCACAAAGTGTCATTTGTGCAGGAAAAAAAGTCTTTTAAAATCACTTGCGGCTAAATTGTCGGGTCTCCGTAATACAGAGAACACTCAATGAGTGTTCTCTGTATTAGCCGACAATTCATTCATTCATTGATTAAAAAAAAAAAAAAAAAGCGTGGGGGTTCCCCTAAATTCAATCAAAAGGCCCTTCAGGTCTGATATGGATATTAAGGGGAACCCCGCATCAAATTTTTAAAAAAAATTGACGTGGGGGTCCCCCTAAATATCCATACCAGACCCTTTATCCGAGCACGCAACCTGGCAGGCCACAGGAAAAGAGGGGGGGACGAGAGAGCGGCCCCCCCTCCCTCCTGAACCGTACCAGGCCACATACCCTCAAAATTGGGAGGATGCTTTGGGGGTCTGTGACCCCTCAAAGCACCTTGTCCCCATGTTGATAAGGACAAGGGCCTCATCCTCACAACCCTGGCCGTTGGTTGTGAGGGTCTGCGGGCGGGGGGCTTATCAGAATCTGGAAGCCCCCTTTAACAAGGGGACCCCCAGATCCCGGCCCCCCCCCTGTTTGAAATGGTAAGGGGGTACAAAAGTACCCCTACCATTTCACAAAGAAAGTGTCAAAATGGTTAAATAAGACAAACACACTTTTGAAAAATTCCTTTATTAAAAATAAAAAAAATAAAAAAAAAATTCCAGCGGTGCTAATCCACTCTTGCTATCCAGCGACGGGTCTCCGGGGTCCAGCGATGGATGATCATATCCAGCGACGGGGGATCTCTCAGTCCAGCGCTGTCCATACCTCCTTCTTCTGTCTCCACTGCGGAGACACTGCAGAGAGCCGAGCGCTGACATTTCTTATATTGGGAGGGCGGGGCCACCCGTCACCTGATCCCGCCCCTCTGACGCAGGAGAGGGAAGCCAGGGGTTCCCCAGTGACGTGTGGGTGACCCCGCCCCCTCTGATGTAACGCAGGTTTCCATATAGGGTGTTCCGGCTTTTCGAATTTGCTGCGAACAGCCCAAATTGTTCACTGTTCGCTGAACAGGCGAACAGGCAATGTTCGAGTAGAACATGAGTTCGACTCGAACTCGAAGCTCATCCCTAATGGGAAGTTAGCACCTGCTTTGGCTGTTCGCAAAGATACAGTGCGAGCAGATCAAAGTCCAGAATACCCTTTAGTGTTCAAAAGAGAGCTGTTCACTGAAGGCGACATGGCATGGTCATGGTTCCCTTCCTGGACAGGATGGGGAATTGAAGCAATGAAAAGAATAAATAATTACACTAGAATTGTAGATGAGATTATTAACCTTACTACCACTGATATAGGTTTATTAAGTGAAGAAATGGCTCAGATTAAAAAAGTAGTATTAGAGCACAGATTAACGCTGAATTTTCTCACTGCAGCTCAAGGTGGGATGTGTAAGTTATTTCGCACCGACTGTTGTATATACATTTCTGATAATGAGGACATTATTAAAAGGACATCTTGCTAAGATAAGAGAACTACAGAATAAGGCCAGAGATATTGCTAAAGATGGATGGAACCCCTTTAAGGCTTTAGGAGGTTTTGGTGACTTTTTATATGGTATAGCAACATGGTTACAGAAACTAGGCGCTTACATTGCGATGTTCCTATTTCTCATATTTGTCATTTACTTCCTCATCAGGCTGTGCCTCCGTGTGACTACCCGCTGTACCGACAAATGGTCCACCAGCCCTGATGAACCCATTATTGTGAGAAAGTTAGGAGAGAGCTGAACAGGACGCCGTCTCTCTGCGCCAATGTAACAGGAGTTACCAGCAATCGGCTGAATGTAACGCGGAGAAGAATGGTGTCAAATAAACAAAAGGAGGGAAATGACATGGACATTCACTGTACTGTTCATTTAAGCACAAGAGACTCCATTTTGTCCTCCTTTGCTTTAGTGTTCTGTAACCTTCACCTAACACACAGAAACCTCTCCTACTAAACACTCTCTACTCCCCCCTCCCTTCTCAATGTTTTACTTTTGCAATTGTTCTATTCACTAGCTTTTAATAATATATTTCTATTTGTTTAGCTCTTAATAACATATTTCTATTTGTTAGTTTTTAATAACATCTCACACCACCCCTTTCTTATCTATGTATAAAATAACATGTAATAATAAATTTTGACACTGAACGGACATTTTAAACACAGTGATTGAGTCCTGTGAATCTGTTCCTGCAGCTGCAGTATTAACTTTGTTTTAGAGTCCCAATCAGAAATCAGTCATAACAATTAAATTCAAAATTAGCATGAACAAATGTATTTAATCAGGTATCTGGGAAAACATCGTATTTATTTGGGAAACAAACAATGTTTACTACGACCAATTACTGTGTGTATGAACATGAAAGTAGCCATTTTTACATGTACAGTACCATAAAGAAAACACATGGCACAGCATGCAATATTTATAATAACAGGAACACAGGACAAATACTTACTTTTTCGAAGAACTTTGTTGATCTTTCTATACTGATCCTGCTCCCTTAGTTTGAGGTCCAACCAGTGTTTCCTCAATTGATCCTAATACAATAATCCAAAAAATGTTATTAATGAAAAAAAATTACTTTACAAAAAAAAACATATATATTATGTAGATCTGGCTTAAATTAAAATAAAGATTATTCAGGAGATACCTAGAAATAATAAAAAAATAAGTCTGTGATAACTCTGTGTGAATATGAGCAGCAAAACAACTTCATTCTTTTAGCATTATATAAAGAAAATGTTCTGCATTGAACAATTAAAAAATTTGCAGTGTGAAGAATCTGCTATCTCAATTACGAACGCTAGTTTTACCAGACCAAGAGGTTCTGTCTCATACTGGATTCTGAGCATGCGTGATTTTTGGTGTGTCGGAATTGCATACACACGATCGTTATTACCAATAGAAAGTTTTTCCGTTGGGAAAATTGAGAACATGCTATCAATTTTTGGCTGGGGGAATTCAGACAGCTAAATTCTGATGGAGCATACACACGGTCGCATTTTCCGATGAAAAGCTCTCATCTGTCTTTTTCTCAATTCCGATTGTGTGTACGCAGCATAAGAAAAGTGGAAAAAGCTCTGCATTGATCATGGCGTCTCAATAATGAAACTTATTGTTGAGGAGGAGAAGATCCAATTGAGTGAGTTAACTAATGCGATCACTGAGAGCTTGTTGGGATTAGAACCCTATAAAGAATCTGAAGAGTTTCAAAAGCTTAATGACACACTCAAGAAAGAAATTGAAAAAAACACAGCGTACTTTAAAAGTTACAAAACAATCGAAATTTAGATGAGATTTGGGTGACTGGGAGAAGGGCGACATCTTTGACCTTAAACCACGTTGTGGCCGTAGTAGAACAAGACGGGGAAGCAATATATCTTCCTCCAGAGGGAGCAGGTCCTATAGCGACACAGAGGACGACAGCCAAGTTAAATCTGTGACTTTTAGAGAAGGGGGGTAGAGGGCAAAGAGAGGGAAAATTCCCAGGAGGTAAGGCCTAATACAAACAAACAACTACCCCCCAAAAACTCACAACAGAAGTCTACAGACAAAGATCGGAACACAATCAGAGGAGGGACTCGAACCAGAAGCCAGAGAAATTGGAGGGATCGTTAGTCGATACCATAACTTGTGTCATTATGAAAGTTGTCAATCTCTCCGACTTCAAGCTGGTGAAATGGATATTTTGATGATAGGCAACGCCTATCCTCATATTGATTAGTGGTTCCAAATTAATAACTACTGCAGTAGGGAACAGACACAAAAGATACGCTCAGCATCTTTCCAAATAACCGCTCTCCTTTATTATGACGCATTTGAAGGCTTTTATACACATGATTACGTAGGTATCACATTAATATTACAATTGTACGTTTATGGTAACAAGGGGCGTTACATAGGCAGGCTAATTCTAATCAGGACTTGAAAGAATGCAAAACATGTACTGAAAACATTGTTAGTGCCGTGTGCACAGTGAGGGCATCGTGCAATACATATAAAATAGAATACAATTATATACAGAACCTACAAATTTCCATTACACTGGAGAAAAGACATTCCGATCTTCTTCAAAAAGGCATGTCCTTTTCACCTACTGGTCGCATGGACGAATTCACAGTTTAAAAGGATGTCGCTCTATTTCTCCGAAAGGTTTTTCTCTGCTCTCTCTATACTGATAGCACTACATCCAACAGGGAGTCGGAGGCCTCCAACAGCAAAGATGAGGACATCCTTGAGATCCTCAACTCCCTCTTGGAAGAAAACGAGGCAGCGGAGATCACCAGGATCTGTTTATCAGAAAAGCAAATCTCTATATTAGATCCAGCAGGATGCCACCACTTAGCAAAAATAAGTGGTTGAGCCTCTTTCTGGACATGGTCCAATTAGATCTAGAGAAAGTTGATTGGGAGCAGAGAACTTACGATAATCTATCCCCTAGTGAACGGAAAGCAATGAGAGAGCAATCTGAAGCCCAACACATAATTATAAAAAGGAATGACAAAGGGGGCAATGAAGTCCTTCTGAACGAGAAGGACTATGAAAAAGAGGTGTTCCGACTCCTGGGAGATAGCTATACATACCAAAAATTTCTTAAGTGATCCATTCCAAAGGCTCATTGCAGGCCTTAATCTTAAATTAAAATTAGCAAGTGAGGCAGGTCTCACTAAACATGAGTTAGAGTACCTTGTGGTTGATGAGTATAATTTACCCACATTCTACATCATCCCCAAGGTACACAAGTCCCTCAGCAGCCCCCCGGGGCGTCCCATTGTCTCAGCGATTAAGGGCCCTCTGGAGAGAAAATACCTGAGCAACCTTTTAAAGGATATGGTGACTGACCTAAGATCCTATGTAAGAGACACTGGAGATGTCCTGTGGTAGATAGAAAAAATTGACCTAGAGGAGGGACTTCTACTGGTGGGAATTGATGTTGAATCTTTATATACATCAATTCCACATGAGTGAGGAATTAAAGCAGTAGAATTCTTCTTCGACAAAAACGTCCCCCTTATGAGGACCCCAAAATTAGTTACTGGTGGATTTACTGACATTTTCATTGAACAACAATTTCTTTCAATTCCTATCCCATTTATACCAACAAATAAAAGATACCTCTATGGGGGCACCATGGGCCCCGGCATATGCATGCCTACACCTAGGGCTCTGGGAGGAGGAAGTGGTTTATCCTTCGCCAATGTACCTGGGCCACGTACATACATGGCTCAGGTACAATGACGACGTATTGATGATCTGGAGGGGGGACGAACACTCCGTAAAATACTTTATTGAATTCCTGAATCAGAATGATCGGAACATCAAACTGACATATGTGTGGGATTGTGAGAGGATTTCATTTTTGGATCTCTCAATTGGTATGGGAGACCGAACCCTCATAACCCACACTTATCGAAAAGAGACCTCTGCCAACACTCTCCTGAGAGCCAATAGTCATCACCCACAATGGATGAAAAATAGCATCCCACTGGGTCACTTCCTTTTCATCAGCCGAAACTGTTCTAATGAGGAGGACTATAAACTGGAGAGTGATGAGCTATATAAGCCATTTCGGGATCGAGGTTATTCCCCAAAACATATTAGAAGAGAAAAACACAAGGCAGCAAGTAGAGAACGTACCTCCCTCCTGACAAGGAAGAAAGCTCCCACCCTGCATAAAAATACCGATCCGGGTCCAGTGAAGATTATTACTCAATACGGCACTCAGTGGGAAGTAGTTAGAACAATCCTACAAAAGCACTGGAGCATTTTGACTAATACACCAGTTATAGCACAGATTGTAGGGTCGGACCCGCAATGGTGGCCCGTAGAGCTAAAAATCTAGGAGATCAGTTGATAAAATCTGAACACACTAAAAGTGTTGATCACTCTTGGTTGTCTCAGTTCCCTAGGAGTAAGGGAATGTTTCCCTGCGGACACTGCCAGGTATGACCCTATGTACATAGGACTACATCCTTGTGTTACTCACAAAACAAAATTAATTTTGACATTAAAAGCCTTATTAATTGTGCTACAACAAAGGTTATTTATATGTTAACATGCCCATATAACAAAATGTACATCGGGAAGAGCAAACAGCAGTTCAGAATCCGCATTGGTGAGCATATGAGGGAAATCCTTGAAAAAAACCCTGAGAAACTGGTGTCTCGTCACTTTGCCCAATTTCATCAGGGTAAATTAAAGGGCATGCAAGTAAAAGGCATCTACACCCTGAATCTCTCCCCCAGAAGAGGGGACTTTGATCAGGTGTTACAACAAAAAGAAAAAAGATGGATTTTTCGTTTAGGCTCCCTCATTCCGAGGGGCCTGAATACAAAACTCAGTCTCCAGCCTTTTTTACCAACTTAGGCTATAGCAATTATTATGAATTAGCCCCATTGAGGTCTGGGGTATATGTTTGCGCCCTGCTGGGTAGTCGATAACACTGAACTTTGGATCGGCCCAACGTGACACCAGGGCATGCATACTACACAAAATGCGGTTATAATGTATGGATTGATAACCCATCTTAAATAGGGGCATTTAGAACCACACTAAGAGACATCGATAGTGCCCACCTGAAAAATTACCTGATATAAGGGAACTTTCTCTCAGGAATATAAAAAGAATTGACAATCTCAAGTGAAATATATGAAAGTGACCATAACACAGAGGAGGAGTGCTCCTTTAATATTTACCCGCTTGGTAGGTGTGTAAGGGAAATTGATAGCAGTTAAGATGGAGCGCCCGCACGCTACCTAATACGTCCAGAGGAAGCTACACTAACCAGTATAGTGACGCGAGTTGATGTAATTTCCACCCAGGCGCCGCGACACAGCGCCATCCTCAGTCGCGCTACGAGCATGGATGCGCTGGAGGATACACATGACCTGCAGGTCCCCACCAGCAAAGGGAGCCAATGCACGGTATACAGCTTTTAACCGGCAGATGTCGGCAGAATGGCACGGGCAGGCATATTGGCGTACAGGTATGTCCAATGTTTAATGCCGCCCTGCCATCGCGAGCGCGCTGCCGGTGTCACGCTCGCGTGCGGTCGGGACTCCCGTGAGTCCAGTCGCGAGTCACGTGGACTCGATCGCCATGGGCATAGCCGCGATCATCCTAGGGCGGCTGAATGGAGAAATGCCGTTGTAAACGGCATTTCCCCATTCTGCCTAAAAACTAGTGATGCTGATCTCTGCTTCATGTGATTGAGATCAGTGTTCACTAAATGAAAGCCCAGCCCCCAACAGTTAGTAACACACCCCTAGGAACACTTAACCTCTACACTGCCACCCACTGGTTAACCCCCTTCACTGCCAGTGTCATTTACAATATGTATCGGCCTAAACTGAGGGAAAAAAACTTTTTTTTATATTTTTGGGGATATTTATTATAACAAAAACTAAAAAATTTGTTTTTTTCAAAATTGTCGCTCTATTATTGTTTATAGCGCAAAAAATAAAAACCGCAGGGGTAATCAAATACCACCAAAAGAAAGCTCTATTTGTGGGGAAAAAAGGATGTCAATTTTGTTTGGGAGCCACGTCGCATGACCGCGCAATTGTCAGTTAAATCGACGCAGTGCCGAATCGCAAAGAGTGGTCTGGTCTTTGACCAGCAAAATGGTCCGGTCTGTAAGTGGTTAAGCTACAGGATGCAACACGCAGGGTATGCTGCATATGACGGTATAAATGCATAGAAGAGTAACTGGATCCTGTGAGTATACCGCAACCTGTCTTCAATCATCAGATGTGTAAGCAGTATTTTGGAACTGTTCCATCTATATGACTCTATGGTACATGAATATATACTGAGCTTTTGCTATGCCTCCAAGCTGCTGGATTGAAGTATTTTCATTTTGTAATAAGAATGCAGGCACATATTGGATGGAAAAGCACAACGTTTGAAAGAAACTGTTCAGTGTACCATGGTAGCCATATACTAATTTCACCGGCGTCCGGACGTGTCCTTGTATACATGTTTGCATGTGTTTTATCCCCCTGTCTGAGTTTGTTCTGATAGTGGCAAAGACCCAGTCAGTTGCACTTTATCCCCACATAATCTTGACAATGACTTGTTGATTCTGCCCATAAGCACGCAGAATGCAATGATTGTACGGAATACTTTTTAATAATAATTTTTTGAATAAAAAGGTGTATTATAGACAAAAATGATGAATGCCTTTCAGAGAGACTCACTTTTCTTGTGACTTTTCCTTAAGTGACCGTTCATTTTTATGTTTAAATTGATTTAGAGATTAGAAAGCATTCATGGTCTGAATGTAGGTACTTTATTTGACACCAAGTCTAGTAGGCATAGTTGTTACTATTATTATATATGAATATCAGAAACACCTAGTTGAAATTAACACCAACAGAAAAAATCTACTCGCAAATAAGGCCACTGCAAACCCACTCTTCACTTGTTCATTGTTCACCTTTCTGGAATTAAATGAAAAATTGAAGACTCATGTAGAGCTCTTTAATAAATCTATACGCTCCAAGAAGGAAAATAAATTTATAAGAGACAAAACTGACATTCCAGGAGGGAAGATCCTATAAGTGGCATCAAAAAACGAACAGCAGAGGCACCCAACATGGCCCTGCACAATCTTCTAGGCAATCTGATGTCTGATACGTTATCTATATCCTCCAATGTTTCCCACTTTTCCTCAAAACAATCCAGATGCACTATATGTCCTAAAAGACGCTGTGATGGCGAAAATCCCTCAACCAGTATCCTGAATAAACGATCCTCTGAGCTCCCAACCTGTACTCCTTCCGGTAATACTGGTAGTGGGTCAGTACCAGCACCAGGTAAGGCATCTAACACTGAAATACCCACAGCTATTGGACCAATATTCCTTCACTTTCTCCCACACAAAAAATTCCCACCATATTTTTTCCAAAAAACCGTGGGAACCCTCCAGCCCCCCCAGTTCAAACACCGTCTTAAATACACATGATTCTTTTCTCCACAATTTAATATAATCAACCTTTCTTCATTCCCTTACGGCAGATGAAATCTCAGTTCTGTCCAAGGGACTCACTTTTTGCCCTAACCACAAGTTGGATAAGTTTTAATTGATAAAAAGATTTGCACCTCTATACACGCAAGCTTCTATTAAGGAGCATGTATGACAAAGATAAACTGGGATCTGAAGGATGTTGCACATTTAGCGAACGACAAGCACTGGCAAATTTAAATGCTCTTCTAGAGGAGAGTGACCCTAGAGACTTGATCGATACAATCGATCTTGAATTTCTACTAAAACATGTAGATGATTCATCCATTAACACCATTAACACAAGTACTGAATCATCATTAAATAAAAAATCTGATATTTACCCTGCCCCAGCTCCAATCACGAAATAGCCACCTTTCTCAATTTGACTTGTCAAGAGATTAAGGCTCTGGACATGTTGTCCAATCATCTAGGCAATCTCACTGTGAGCGAAAGGACAGCCCTGAAAAGCCTGTCCAGTAACCATAATATAACGATTAAGCCTTCAGATAAAGGGGGCAACATTATCCTAATGGACAATGAAAAATATGCACAGATGTAATGCTGATTGGTATCAACCAATAAGGACAGCGATCACTGATACTTCCAATGAGGAGTTCTACATGTTTGTCAATAGTGCATTTTACAATAATGTCATCTCCAAACTACTATGGAACTTTGATCTGACCACTTTTCCCACAACAGACACGCTTTATTCAATCCCTAAGATCAATAAAAATGATGTGGACCCTCCCGTTAGACCCATCATATCGGGTAATGATGCCATCACAGAGAACTTATCCAGATCAGTAGTTGAACACCTGAGACCCTTTGTCCCTGCTTTAGGTTTGTGACACAGTCCACCTCTTACAAGTAATTGATGGCGTCCACGTGTCTGGTGGCTTCATTTTGGCCACCATAGACGTGGAGGCCCTCTATCGTTCTATACCACACACCAAGGGATTTGCATATATTCTCAAAGTATTATCCCAAATTAGTCACCATGAAGAATCCTTTAATGAGTTTTTAATACTCTCTTGAATACATACCCAAGCAGAACGTTTTCTCATTTGACGGTAAACACTTCCTCCAGGTGCAGGTGGTGGCCATGGGCACCTGCTGGGTCCCTGGCTGCGCCAACCTGTACCTGGGGGAGTGGGAGCAGACCATATTTGACGATGAGGCTCTCCATGTACCTGTGCCACATCCTCATGTGGTACATTTACATAGATGACATCTTCGTACTATGGGAGGGACCAGAAGACTTATTACATGGATGTTTGTCTGTCCTTAACCACAATGAGTTTAATTGAAAATTCACCATGTTCCTAAGCACCTCTAGAGTCATCTTTCTGGATGTTGAAATATATAAAGACACCGAGAACGTGCTATCCTCTAAACTGTTTAGAAAGCCTACTGCAGGGTACACTATCCTACACCCTTGTCACCTACAGACAAGCCTCTTGTGTAGGTGACATTCTAGGTCAAAGTGAATTTCGGGGCTCCTCTCGGGGTGACCCATGTAAACTAGTTGGCACATTTCCATGCGGCTCTTGTGCCCACTGTACATACATGGACATTTGAAAAAATATACGACTTCCTAATAGCTGTACCTTTACCCCTAAACACTTTGCCAACTGCCAAACCAGGTGAGTCGTGCACGTCCTGCAGTGTGGCTGTGGTTGCTACTACATAGGCAAAACCATACAAAAACGATTGCAAAGAATTTATCGTCATATCCTGGCAATGCAGACCAGCAACCCTGACCTCCCTTTAAGGAGGTATGTGGCACAGGTTCACAATAGCCGCTTCCCCAAAGTGTCCGTTCTGGTGCTGGACCGAGTGCATCCAAGCTCACGGGGAGGAGACCTCAACAAGCTCCTCCTACAATGAGAGCTGATGGATCTCGGGCCTTAATGCCACCTCACCACCTGGCCTAAATTAAGCCTTTTTACAGGGCTTTTCATCCAGAGGTCTTGAGAGACATGCGGTCATGTGGTTCCTTGTCACATGTCTCACTCATCATACCTTAGGATACATTTAATAATATGTTTCTCTATACATATGAACTGGAATTTGAACTATTTCCAAATATGATGGAAGGTGGGATCATACTGTTAAGGCCCCTGCCCATTCATCCATCTGTGTCATCCCTATCCTCATGACTCCGTGGGGCTTTCCCTGTGATATAACCATGGTTTATCTATCTATCTGTGTCAACTCCATGCTTCATCATCCTTTTGGGGTTTTCTCTGATGTACCATATCTCCCTGCGGTGCTTTGTATATTTTGACTACACTTATTCTATATATGTATTTTTTGAGTGTCCTACAATATATAGCATAAATGATTTTTAGAATATGTATATGTACTTTTATTACATTATCAATAATACTCTTGTTGTTTTTCTGTTTCTTTTTTGTCCAGGTTTTGTTTGATCTCCTCTATTCCTGTCCCCTCACACAGTTTCTTGGAGATGCGTTTGATTACCACCACTAGTTCTAACGCCTTTATCCTTCATCGGAGCTCCCCGGCATGCATGGGCCCCCTGATGGCTCTGGCGTCTCGGGGTATCTACTTGGTCTCTGTGCTGTATTATGGATTGGCGTTTCATGCCAGTACGCGCATGCGCAGACCAGTCTTTTTCCATCTGACCTGGACGTACCGCCCACCCAGCGTGTTGGTGGCCTCACATCATCGTTAGTGATGTCCAGTTCATGAACGAATCATTCTTTTGAATCGATTCTTTTCAGTGAACTGGATGAATCAATTCATCTGACTGAACTGATCCGTTTAAAACAGTTCACTATGCACTCAATAGAATAGCAGAGCAGGCCTGGTAATATCTGATCCTAGAGTCAGAGCTCAGCCCCTCCCTGCAACCAATTAGCCCAATCACAGCGCACTGACACTCAGAACTGTTTTAAGTTTTGTATCCAGTTCCTGAGTCAGGAGTACACAGTACACCGAGTTAAAGAATCATTGGAGTTGTTAGTACACAGTACACTGAAAGAATCACAAGTCACCACCAGTAAAACAATACACTAATCCAATGATCAGGTAGCAGGAGTGATAAGGTGGTACAGACAGCCAGGGCCGCTGATAGGCCAGTACAACTGGCCCTGCTGTACTGGGCCTGACCGATCATCGTCCGCACCCCATATCCCCCCCCCCCCCGTTCGGTAAGGTTTTTTTATTTTTTTATTAGAGATGTGATTAGTCTGTTCTGTATGAGGCTGCAGGGGAGGGACTATTTGTTGTATTTCGGGCGCGGAAGAATGCGTCTTCTGCGCCCGCTCCTCCTGCTCCGCACACTGCACAAGTCCCGGCCAGCATATCCTATGGTGTTGCGGAGTGATATTCCTCTCTCTCTCCGCATGAGAAGAAGTAGCAGAGTGAGAGGAGCAGAGAGTGCAGGGGCCGGGCGATCGAGCTATTATGGACACTCAGGAAGAGGGAGAAAGTGATCTCTGCTGGAGAGAACAATTACACAAGTGAGGTGTATGCTTGCTTGGGGGGGGGGGGGGGGGCTTGAAGTTCATACTCTGCAATACATTACCCCACCATGCATTACCTCGCCAATACCCTGCCATAAATACCCTGCCATAATTACCCTGCCATAATTACCCTGCCATAATTACCCTGCAATACTCTCCAAAATACCATTTTATTTATTCATTAATGGTTTGTATTACATATAGATATTAAAGAGGTCTGTTCTCATGTGAAAACAGTATTTCTTTTGGATAATTAAACCTATAACTGGCTGGAGAAAAACAAATATCACTTGTAGACAAACCTACACTTTCTTTCAAGGCGGGGTCTGGAGAGGGGCAATGGGTGGGGCTGAAGGAGGGACCAGGGGCAGGGCCAGGGTGGAGCTGAAGGGGGCCCCATCAGGTAGGCTGTACGGGGCCCCATGATTTCTATCAGCGGCCCTGCACACAGCCTAAGACCCTTTCACACTCATGAAACTTGTCCTGCGACTTGAGACTGCAAAGTCACAGGACAAGTCATACCCTATGATTTCCAACAAGTTCAGTTCATATCTGTGCGACTTCAAAGTAGTTTTTGTACTACTTTTGTCCGACTTTGATGTGACTTAAGGCAGAGACCTCAAGATTACACAGACATTGCTTCAAGTCATGGCAAAAATCATGGCAAAAGCACTTGACTTTCAAATCGCACAAGTGTGAAAATAGCCTTAACGATTTGATTTTAGTGGTAGTAAAATCTGATCATTATTCCTGTGCATGCGCTGTAAAGACTACGGGCAAATATGAAGAATAGCAATGTTAACTGTGAAGTTAGCCCATCAGAATGCAGTTCACATGCACAAAAACCCACTTTTCATATAGGCTCCTTTTCCACTTCAAATAGTTTTAGTGGTTCAACATCACAAAACACCCAATGGGTAAGGCACCACATCCCTGAAAATTGAAACATGAATCAAAAACAGGAAAGGGAATTAGGGATTTTGACGGTGCAAATAATAACTGGATAATAAAATGTTATTAGATAAGATACAAATTTCTATTACAAATATTTATTAAATTCAAAGTTAAAATTCATTAACAATTATTAATGAAAAATAAAAGCACAGGACAGTACAGAGTGGTGGTCATTTTCATTAAACACACATAATCCCAACATGTTTCGCAGTAGATTGCTTCTTCAGGGGATGTGCGAATTTTTCAAAGAAATCTAGATCAAAATACAAGATAATATAGTAACAAAATATTTTCAAATATATGTCACAGATCGAAAAGTGCACGTGCAGGCTTGAGAGAAAAAATAAAAAAAAGAACACCCACCTTAAACCACTACAGAGATGATAAAGTAGGGAATTTGTCCACCTCAGGGGTCAACCACAGCCATGCTGAATCGCAGGGGGCTAAAAAAAACGGCCAAAAAATTGCTGATAAGAAAATATTTTTTTTGTAATGAAAAAATTATGAATTATAGACAGAACTCAATAGATATGGGTAAATAGGGAAATTATAAGAATATAAAGGTTGCTAAAATAAGTCAACCCAAAGGGGGTAAACACCCTCCCAAAATGAAATTAAAAAGAAGAATAAAAAAACAACAAGAATAAAATGAAATTTAAATGTCATTAAGTACTTACATCGATTAAAGATAGTTGAGCATAGGCGAGCGTTGGTATTTAATAATCAAGAAAACAGACTACCGAACGGATACCAGCTGAGCAGAAACTATTAAAGGGAAGACAGGGAAAAAAAAAAAAAAAAGGAAATGAAAAAAAAAAAAAACGAGAAGTATGAATAATTGAATTAAAACGAATAAAAGAAAAAAAATATTTTTTATAAATATTTGGAATTGAAAAAATGATAA
This sequence comes from Lithobates pipiens, assembly GCF_037356315.1. Lineage (NCBI taxonomy): Eukaryota > Metazoa > Chordata > Amphibia > Anura > Ranidae > Lithobates > Lithobates pipiens. Next base: position 642,707 of record NW_027507714.1, on the reverse strand, counting down.
AAAGTAAAAAGTGAAAAACAGCCCCAAAGAAACAAGCAGAAACAGAAAGCTTTGGTGCTAGAGAGAAGCTAGTAATTGGATAAGTAGATAGTAAGAAAACCATAATGATTACCAAAAGTCAGAAGTATATGGGGCAACTTAAGACTTGATTGTAGAAAACTGGATAATAGAGGAATGCGGCGTGAATAAAATTGCATATGAGGAAAGAAGAGGGGAAAGAAAAAAATGCAAACGAATATCAATATTAACCATAGTGGTATCAGGTGAATATAGCAAATAACTTACTGGTAAATAAATAGTCAGTTTTGAGAGTAAGCATCACCCTTAGCTGCAGGTAGCAAGGAGTGACGGTGTAATGCTGGCTTTTTATAAGCCCCGCCATCAGGCCGGTGTGGTAAAATTTCCTGCGACCTGTGAATTTCGCTCACCCCGTCACTTCCGGTGCGGCTCCGTCACTGTAACAGCTGACGGCGGGCCTTTACTGCGCATGCGCCAAGTCCGTGATATTAACGGCGCATGCGCAAGATCTTTATTTACGCGGTGGTTAAAAATTATACACGGAGACTTGCGGGTGGGCAGCTGAACAGATGCTTAGAACGTCAGCAGCAGCCCCGCCCACCCCACTAACATGCCCCTGAATCTTAAGCTGTGGTTAAAAATTATACACTTGAGTGGGCGGAGACTTGCGGGTGGGCAGGCAGAGCTTATGGTGAAGAAAAATTATGGCTTCAGCTGCTATTAACAGCAATCGCGCATGCGCGGGATCTTTGCTTATGGTGAAGAAAAATTATGGCTTCCGCTGCTATTAAAAGCAATCGCGCATGCGCGGGATCATTGTTTACTGATCAGAAAAATTATGCGCTCATGCACATTCTTATTGGTGATGAAAATTGATAGACTCGGGCGGGCGATGGCTTTATTATATCATCGGCAGCACCAATATGTATAGTATTTTTTCAACCACTTGCTTACTGGGCACTTAAACCCCCCTCAGTCCCAGACCAATTTTCAGCTTTCAGCGCTGATGCATTTTGAATGACAATTGCTCGGGCATACAACACTGTACCCAAATGAAATTTTTATCATTTTTTTCCCACAAATAGAGCTTTCTTTTGGTGGTATTTAATTACAGCTCGGAGTTTTATTTTTTGCTAAACAAACAAAAAAATATGCAAAAAAAATGGAAAATTTATATCAAATACTTACCGTAATTTTCCTTTCCTGATGGGCTCCATGGCAGCATACGTGTGGGTTAGCCCCGCCTCCATAATTACCCAATAGGACCTCTACTCCCATAAATCTTTGCTCCAAGCTGCTATCCGTGTTCCGTAACTAGCCTACTCCAACATTTGGGAGGGAACTCCTGCTGCCATGGAGCCCATCAGGAAAGGAAAATTACGGTAAGTATTTGATATAAATTTTCCATTTTCCTGACAGGCTCCATGGCAGCATACGTGTGGGAAATAACTCGCCAAACACACCCGGGTGGGCTAAAAATGTTGAGCAAAGAAACTAGAATTTTATTTTTCATTGTCCACTGACAATACTTGTAAACCAAAATTAACAGAAGAAAGTGCAGCTGGCTCTACACAATAATGGGAAACAAAAGTATTAATTGAAGACCAGGAAGCTGCTCTACAGATAACTTCTGGTGCGACATGTCGAACTGCTGCCCAAGAGGTCGAGATGCCCCGAGTTGAATGAGCCATCACTGCCTCAGGAGGAACCATGCCCTTTGCCTTGTATGCCCTTTGAATCGTTTGGACCACCCAAGATGAGATTGATCTTACTGATGCTCGCATTCCTTTATTTTTGCCATGGAGAAGGACAAAAAGAAAGTCTGTTCGTCTGAACGAGGCTGTAGCGTCCAGATATTGTTTCAAGGTGCGACCAACATCCAGGGGATGAATCTCTTGGTTGTCTGACATTCTAAACGTAGGTAGCACGATCTCCTGACTTTCATGAAATACTGATGTAACTTTTGGATTTGACCCAAGCATAGGGATCAGGACCACTCTGTCCGGAAAGAAAGTTAGAAATGGTTCAACAGACCCAAGATTCCTAATTTCCGACACTTTTGGCTGAAGTTATTGCCACCAGAAACACCGTCTTGATAGTGAGATCTCCTAAAGACAGGGGAGCATCCAAACCTTTCCCAAGATCAGAAAGAAAGTCCAATACTAACGGAAGGTCCCATTTGGGAAACCTGGGCCTCTTTTGAGGCCTAAGCCTGATGGCTCCTTTAAAGAATTGTTGAATTAAGGTATGATTCGCCCACGAAACTCCTGTGAAGGCTGAAATGGCTGAAACTTGTACTCTAAGAGAACTAACTGCCAGAGACAAGTCTAACCCTGACTGAAGGAAAGACAAGATATCTTGAACTGCCGGAGAATTATATGAATTTGACCTAGAAGACATGTGGCCCATAAACCTGGCCCATATACGTTCGTACACTTTATTGGTACTCTTCCGTCTGGCACTAAGAAGGGTTGGAATCGCTTCTTCTGGGCAACCCAGAGCTTCTAGCCTTCCCCTCTCAAGAACCATGCCCTGAGGTGTAGACAGGATGGGCACGGGTGTAACAGTGTGCCCTGAGACAGTAGATCTGGCCTGAGAGGCAGGGGAACTGGATCCTGATAGCTGAGGAGCAACAGCAGAGGAAACCAAGGCCTGTTGGGCCAGAATGGTATTATCGCAATGATCTCCACCTTCTCCCCTCTGAGCCTCCGAAGGAACTGTAGGATTACAGGAACTGGAGGGAAGGCGTAGGCTCTCTGGAACTTCCAACAATCCGTGAGAGCATCTATCCCGAACGCCTGAGGATCCCTGAACCTCGAGTAGTATCTGTGCATCTTGTGATTGTACGGCGAAGCGAACAGATCGACCTCTGGAGATACTCCCAGAGTCAGAAGCCACTGGAAGACATCCCTGTGAAGGGACCACTCGTTGTTGTCTATTTTGACCCTTGACAGAAAATCTGCTTGAACATTCTGGACCCCTGGGATGTATACAGCAGAAATGTTGACCACATTCTTCTGAGCCCAGTTCATTATCGGTTCTACTTCTCGTAATAGAGACCAACTGCGAGTCCCTCCTTGTTTCTTTATATAGGCCACCGCAGTTGTGTTGTCCAGTCTTAACATTACTGACGACCCTGCCACCAGATGGCGAAATGCTATGAGTGCTTGAAAGGCTGCTCTCAACTCCAGGATGTTGGAGACCACACACAGCTACGGGAACGACCACCTTCCTTGAGCTACTTCTGTAAGGCAATGAGCGCCCCAACCTTTGTTGCTGGCATCTGAGGTTACTATTACCCAGGAAATGGGGACTATCGAATGATGGTTGCGTAGATTCTTCCCTTGAAGCCACCAGAGGAGAGACATCCTCATCGCTGGTGTAAGGAGTATGCGCTGTGTTTGATTGGACGAGTCCCACTGTTGCAGAAACCTTTTCTGGAAAGGACGAGTGTGCCACTGGGCCCACTTCACCATAGGGATGGTGGCCGTCATTGTGCCGATCACTTTAAAGCATTGTAGAGCCGAAAGATGAGATGATTCCCAAGCCTTGTGAATCCTGTCCCGGATCACACTGATTTTTTCCTCCGGCAGAGAGATAGTGCCTTTTAATGTGTCGAACTGAGCCCCTAGAAACACGATCACTTGAGTTGGAACCAGATGGCTCTTCTCTAGGTTCAGGAGCCAACCAAACGTCTGTAGAGTGGAGATGACTAAACTCTTGTGTTCCAGAATTTGATCTCTGTCCTGAGATAATAGGAGCAAATCGTCCAGATAATGATGGAGACGAACTCCTTTGACTCGTAAAAGAGCTACTATCGCTAGGAGTACCTTGGAGAAGACCCGAGGAGATGTTGTCAACCCGAATGGGAGACAGGTAAACTGGAGGTGTTGATCGCCAACTGCGAAATGGAGAAATTGCTGGAAATCCCTTGCTACTGGCACGTGAAAGTATGCGTCCTTCAAATCGATTGAGATTAACCAATCCCCTAGCTGCACCGACTGTTGGATTGTAAGAAGAGACTCCATTTTGAACTTTTCCTTGCGAATGAAGGAATTGAGGAGGGTCAAATCTATCACCGGCCTCCATGCGCCATTTCTTTTCTGAACCATAAACAGAGGAGAATACATGCCTTCGCCACGTTCGTCTTCTGGCACGGGCACGGCTGCGCCTTGATCCAGCAAACAACTTACGTAGGTCAATAGGACCTGTTTCTTTTCCTCTGAGCCTGGAATTGTTGTGGGATGTGTTGATGAAAGTCCACTTGTGACCCGAGGAAACCGTTTTGACGGTCCAATAATCTTGAATTGAGGCCGCCCAAACATGTCGGTAGTGAAGAAGGTGAGCCCCCACCTGACATGTTTAAGCGGGCCCAATTTCAAAAAGATTTGGTAGAATCTTGATTACCTGCGGAAGCCCCCTTTGAGGTTTTCTTAAGGGAGGATTGTCTGGACCTCCAAGATCTAGAGAACTCCCTGCCGGGTCTATAACTGCGTGCTTCTCTAGCGCGATCCGAGGTCTGCCTTCTTGGAAAAATACATTTTTGGTTTTGAAGACGTCTGTCTTGAGGGAGGAACCCAGACCTCCCACCTGTGGCCCGGGATATGGCGCTATCTAGTTTATTACCAAACAAGGAGGTTCCCTCAAATGGTATACGACACCATGCCTGCTTAGATGTTGGATCCGCCAACCAGGGACGGAGCCACAAAGCACGGCGTGCCGAGACTGCTGCCAACATAGCCCGAGACAGAAGGCGGGTAATGTCAATAGATGCCTCCCCCAAAAAGGCTGATGCCATTCTGATCTCCTGAATAGGAGAGTCTTTAGCCGTATTCACTGAGATACCTCTCGAACTCTTCAACATTGTTGGCCCATGTTTCAATAGCCTTTGAGACTGCGGCTAAAGCCAAAGTTGGTTTACAAGCCATCCCTGAAGTTAGATAAATTCTTTTCAGATCTGAGTCAATTCTTCTCTCTAACGGATCTTTGAAAGATACTGTGTCTTCCAAAGGGAGAGTCACGTATTTGACTAAACGCATAAGTGCTGCGTCTACCAGAGGAGCTGATTCAAGGTGCTTCACATCATCCTCCTTAAAAGGGGTACAATTTAGACACCTTTGATTGCATGGAGCTCTTCCTATCAATCTTGCTCCACTCTTCAGTAATGATTTCTCCCAATTCAGATAGGAAAGGAAAATGTTGCCGTTCCTTTTTGAGTTGTTTGAAAAACTTTCTTTGTTTGGGGAGGGGAGAAGTAGTGGGTTCTTCCCATTTTAAAGCTTCTTTCACTGCCTTGACAAGAGCAGGTACTAAAGCATAATCAAATCCTACTCCTGGATCCTCTGGATCCGATTCGCTGTCAGACAAGAGCACAGAGTGGTGGCTTGGTTGAGAAGATTCCCCAGTCTCTTGTAAGAGCCCTTCACCTCCTGAAGGACATAATGGGTCTGAGGGGGATTCCATAGCGTGATGAGCTTCCCTCTGCTGCAGGGATTCCTTTACCACTCTTCTCACCATAGATTCCAAGCGTTGATCCGCACCATCTCTTTCATCTGCGACTTTAGAGAAGCAATGATCACAGAGCGATTTGTCTGATGGGATGGGCATCTTACAGCCCCAACATGAATTATCTGGTCCTCTGCTTGAGTGCGAGTGACCACTGCGTTGTTCAGATCTGGAAGACCTACGGTAACCAGACTTTGACGATGATTTGCAGTGGTGCGATTTTGACGATCCACTGCGACTATGCGCACTGTAATGCGGTTCAGACCTAGAAGGGCTATAAGGAAATATACAAGAAAGAGAGAGATACAGACCAGGCTGGTATCAAATGCTAAGGAATACTCCACATATACACAGCAATCCAGCCATGCACATACCTGTTACAAGCGGGCAGGTCACTAGTAGGCAGTGAGGCATCCATGACTAAGAACGCTGACTGTAACAACAATAGACCCTCATAAGCAGCCATACAAAACACAGGAGCAACAATACATCAGAGCAGATCATAACCTACCTTATACCAACCAGAGAATGACCCCGGGAAGTCGCTGAATTTCCTGCAATCATTCCCAAATTCTGACATCTCTCACTGTGTTTTAAATATGGCGCCCATGACGTCATCAGCGGCGACAGACGCGAGATGCCTGCGCGCATGCGCGGGAACCAAGCCTCGCTTTGGATTTGGGTCCGCGCATGCGCAGAACGCAGCACTGGACCCGGAAACAGGGGGAGAAAGGCTGCTGGAAAGCGTCAGCGCCTATGCACAAGAACCAGTTGGCATATGAAAAAGACACAGGTAGAAAAAAGAAAACACATAAACACTGCTGCCATGAAAAACTGAATTTTTACAGCTCACCACTCCACCAACGATCATCTGGCCGAACAGGTTCAAGCACACACCACCGATCCACCAGGCAGATAATGGCCACCTTACATAGCAGGTAATAAGCCGTGCGCACTTATCTTCGGACAAACCAAGCCTTCAGCGCTACTCTGCCATACACTCCATACCCATGCTTAACAGACAGGGCCTATCGGAGGAACAAAAGCTTGATAGTCGGCCGACTTGATCGTAGTGAAGATCTCTTCAGATAGGAAACACCTGTCCTATGGAGGAGGACAAAAAAGGAACACGGATAGCAGCTTGGAGCAAAGATTTATGGGAGTAGAGGTCCTATTGGGTAATTATGGAGGCGGGGCTAACCCACACGTATCCTGCCATGGAGCCTGTCAGGAAATAAAAAATCATGTTTAATAGTTTGTTATAAAATTTTGCAAAACGGGTCATTTTTCTCCTTCATTGAAGTGCGCTGATGAGGCGGCACTGATAGGCTGCACTGGTGGGCACTGATGGGCTGCATTGGTGAGCACTGATAGGCTGCATTGGTGGGCACTGATAGGCTGCACTGGTGGGCACTGATAGGCATAGTTAAGGTGGCACTAATAGGCACAGATAAGGCGGCACCGATGGGCACAGATGGGCACAGATAAGGCGGCACTGATGGGCAAAGATGGGCACAGATAAGATGGTACGGATGGGTGGCACAGATGGGTGGCACAGATGGGCACTGATAGGCACTGATAGGTACCACTGATAGATGGGACTGATGGGCACTGATAGGTGGCACTGATAGGTGGCTCTGATAGGTGGCACTGCTGGGCACTGATGGGCGGCACTGCTGGGCACTGGTAGATGACACTGATGGGCACGGATATGTGGCACTGGGGTGCAGCACCTTTGTTGAGGCAGATTGTGGGCACTGCTGGGTGGCACTGCTGGGTGGCACTGTGGGCACTGCGGGCACTGCTGGGTGGCACTGACGGGGGCACTTACTTTTTATTAATGTGGCACTGGCAGGGGGCAGGTGGGCACTAGCAGGGCTGCCCGTGATCAGGACTGATGTCCTGATCACGGCCGCCGGTGATCGGCTTTTTTTTTCTCCTCGCGCTGTCAGCGCGAGGAGGAATAATAGCCGATTACCGGCTCCGTTATATCACATGATCAGCTGTCATTGGCTGACAGCTGATCACGTGATAAGGGGTCGGGATCGACCCCTTGCACAGATCGGTGATCAGGCGAGTCTCATAGACTCGCTGATCACAGAGCGTGCCGCGCGCGCCCCCGCTCGTGCACGGGACGACGTCAATAGAAAAGGAGATCCGTGCTGTAGCCGTCATTCGGCTATAGCGCGGGTCTCAAGTGGTTAATCAGAATATGCAGTGTATTTATTAAATCAGCAGAATATGGGCCCAATGTCTGTGTTTGGGGCACAATGCCTGTGTTTGGGGACAGTGTGTGCGTTTGGGGCACAATGCCTGCGTTTGGGGACAGTGTGTGCGTTTGGGGCACAATGCCTGCGTTTGGGGACAGTGTGTGCGTTTGGGGCACAATGCCTGCGTTTGGGGACAGTGTGTGCGTTTGGGGCACAATGCGGCAAACACCACCTCACTGTGACTAGAAATCGCCGCCTCACTGTGCCCTGCAAACACCCCGCTGTGCCCAGCGAACACCGCCTCACCGTGCCCAGCAAACCCTGGCTCACTGTGCCCTTCAAACGCAACCACTGTGCCCATAAATTGCCGCCACTGTGCTATCAAACACAGCCACTGTACCCATCAATTGCTGCCAGATTGTCAAGCCGTAGCTGTGCTTCCTGGGGATATGCTGATCACCCATCTGTGCTGCTGGAGGGAGCCCAGATGGGCATAAATGAGGGACCTGCATGTCATGGTAAGTGAGACCATCCCATATCCCACTCCATCTTTCCCCAGAACAGGGACCCCCTTTCAACCCCTTCCAACCCCCTTCTCTTGAAGTCCCCTTCCCTTCCCAGGGGCCCCCTTCTCTCCTGGGGACAGGGACCCCCTCTCTCCTGGGGACAGGAACTCCATCTCCCCTGGGAACGGGGACTTCATCTCACCTAGGGACCCCATCTGCCCTGGGGATCAGGACCCCACCTCCCCTAAGAACAGGAACCTGATCACCCTGTGTGCACCAACCTCACTGCCCTGCCAGCCATGTGTCCTGTGTGAGGGCCCTCCTGTGACAGCTCTTATAAGGACTTCACCCCACTGTGTGATCCCCCTACATGACTGATCCCTCTGTGTCCAAAACTTACACGGGGAACCCCTCTGTTTGCTCCCCCTACATGTCTGCATACTCTGACCACCCCCTGTACCATTTCCACATCCACTGACTGCCTCCTGTATCCTGTGCACATGTTCCGACCCCCTCTTGTACCATGTCTGTAGGCTCTAGCCACCTCCTGTGTCCTGTCTGCAATCTCTGACTATCTCTTGTCTTTTAACGTGTCTGCAGTCTCTTAGGGGGAGTCTGGAGAGGAATCAAGAGTGAGAGCACCGCCAGGATTGGGATTACACGAGGAGTCAGATGTGTATGGACTGTGGAGAAGAGACTATAGAATAAAAACCAGAACCACCAACCTGGAGCCGTCTAACTGAGCCCTGCACGCTGCACTGTAGAGGAGGTCAGTGACAAGAGGGCACTCATATAAAGGTTTCCCATCATCTCAGTAACACCCCCCCCCCCCCCTAGTGTATTCACTCTGCGGAAGGTGGTCTCTGGTCACCAGGGTTCCCCCCCCCCCATAACATTTCCCGGCATTCCCCTTTACATCAGAGTCCACAGGATTCTTCCCCAAGGCAAAGGAAAATGCTACAGAGCATGATCTAAGGAGGAACTCTGATGTAAGGGGTGCTCTGGTCACCAGAGACCACCTTATATCAGAGTCCACTGCATTCCCATTTACATCAGAGTTCCCACTTACATCAGGGTCTGCAGCATTGCCCAGAGACATGTCCAGAGTACACAGAGGATACATGGGATAGATTAGAAAGGATGAAGGCCCAGAGACATGTCCAGAGAACACAGAGGATACATGGGATAGATTAGAAGGGATGAAGGCCCAGAGACATGTCCAGAGTAGGGATGAGCTTCGTGTTGGAGTCAAACATACGTTCGACTCGAACATCGGCTGTTCGCCCGTTCGGCTAATTCCGAACGTTATGGGCCGTTCGCACCACATTCGTGTGGCGCTCACGGCCCACAATGCACTGTGATGGCGCAGTGCATTGCTGGCTCATGATTGGCCAAGCATGCACTGTGACCCCACATGCTTGGCCAATCACAGCGCCGGCAGCGAGGAGAGCCATGATTGGCCACAGGCAGGATGCCTGTGGCCAATCATAGCTCAGGCTGTGTAGTACACGCCCCACACTATATAAGGCCGCCAGCGCGGCGGCCTTGTGTAGTGTGTTGGCATCTGTAGCAGTTAGTGGGTGTTCTGTGTACCTTCAACACAGTATACACCGATCACCCCTGTATAATTTGTTTTGCCGTCCGTCTTTTTCAGAGCACGCAGACAGCACGCACAATCTCCTACGGCTGACTGCAAGCTCTATTTAAAACGAGCAAGATAGTTAGCTATATAGGTGGATATAGCGGTGTATACTGCGTTCAGAGCACGCAGACAGCACGCACAATCTCCTAACACTGACTGACAGCTCTATTTAAAACGAGCAAGATAGTTAGCTATATAGGTGGATATAGCGGTGTATACTGGGTTCAGAGAACGCAGACAGCACGCACAATCTCCTAACACTGACTGCAAGCTCTATTATAAAAGATAGATATATCGCTAGATATATAGGTGAATATAGCGGTGTATACTGCAGTCAGGGCACGCAGACAACAACCACTACAGAAGAGCAAGAACGTAAAATCGGCCGATAACGATCAGTGTATACTGTGTTGAAGGTACACAGAACACCCACTAACTGCTACAGATGCCAACACACTACACAAGGCCGCCGTGCTGGCGGCCTTATATAGTGTGGGGCGTTTACTACACAGCCTGAGCTATGATTGGCCACAGGCATTCTGCCTGTGGCCAATCATGGCTCTCCTCGCTGCCGGCGCTGTGATTGGCCAAGCATGTGGGGTCACAGTGCATGCTTGGCCAATCATGAGCCAGCAATGCACTGCGCCATCACAGTGCATTGTGGGCCGTGAGCGCCACATGAATTTGGTGCGAACGGCCCATAACGTTCGGAATTCGCCGAACGGGCGAACAGCCGATGTTCGAGTCGAACACGAAGCTCATCCCTACTCTGGACATGTCTCTTTTTGGCCTTCATCCCTTCTAATCTATCCCATGTATCCTCTGTGTTCTCTGGACATGTCTCTGGGCCTTCATCCCTTCTAATCTATCCCATGTATCCTCTGTGTACTCTGGACATGTCTCTGGGCCTTCATCCCTTCTAATCTATCCTATGTATCTTCTGTGTACTCTGGACATGTCTCTGGGCCTCCATCCCTTCTAATCTAACAGGGGGAACTCTGCGAACCCTGATGCAAAGGGCAATGCTGCAGACCCTGATGTAAGTGGGAACTCTGATGTAAATGGGAATGCAGTGGACTCTGATATAAGGAGGTCTCTGGTGACCAGAGCACCCCTTACATCAGAGTTCCTCCTTAGATCATGCTCTGTAGCATTTTCCTTTGCCTTGGGGAAGAATCCTGTGGACTCTGATGTAAAGGGGAATGCCGGGAAATGTTATGGGGGGGGGGGGGAACCCTGGTGACCAGAGACCACCTTCCGCAGAGTGAATACACTAGGAGGGGGGTGTTACTGAGATGATGGGAAACCTTTATATGAGTGCCCTCTTGTCACTGACCTCCTCTCCAGTGCAGCGTGCAGGGCTCAGTTAGACGGCTCCAGGTTGGTGGTTCTGGTTTTTATTCTATAGTCTCTTCTCCACAGTCCATACACATCTGACTCCTCGCGTAATCCCAATCCTGGCGGTGCTCTCACTCTTGATTCCTCTCCAGACTCCCCCTAAGAGACTGCAGACACGTTAAAAGACAAGAGATAGTCAGAGATTGCAGACAGGACACAGGAGGTGGCTAGAGCCTACAGACATGGTACAAGAGGGGGTCGGAACATGTGCACAGGATACAGGAGGCAGTCAGTGGATGTGGAAATGGTACAGGGGGTGGTCAGAGTATGCAGACATGTAGGGGGAGCAAACAGAGGGGTTCCCCGTGTAAGTTTTGGACACAGAGGGATCAGTCATGTAGGGGGATCACACAGTGGGGTGAAGTCCTTATAAGAGCTGTCACAGGAGGGCCCTCACACAGGACACATGGCTGGCAGGGCAGTGAGGTTGGTGCACACAGGGTGATCAGGTTCCTGTTCTTAGGGGAGGTGGGGTCCTGATCCCCAGGGCAGATGGGGTCCCTAGGTGTGATGAAGTCCCCGTTCCCAGGGGAGATGGAGTTCCTGTCCCCAGGAGAGAGGGGGTCCCTGTCCCCAGAAGAGAAGGGGGCCCCTGTCCCCAGGAGAGAAGGGGGTCCCTGTCCTCAGGAGAGAAGGGGTCCCTGTCCTAAGGGGGAGAAGGTTTCCCTGTCCTCAGGGGGGAGAAGGGGGTCTCTGTCTTGGGGGAGGGGGTCCTCAGAGGGGGGGAGGGGTTCCCTCTCCTGGGGGGGGTTGGAAGGGGGTCCCTGTTCTGGGGAAAGATGGAGTGGGATATGGGATGGTCTCACTTACCATGACATGCAGGTCCCTCATTTATGCCCGTCTGGGCTCCCTCCAGCAGCACAGATGGGTGATCAGCATATCCCCAGGGAGCACAGCTACGGCTTGACAATCTGGCAGCAATTGATGGGTACAGTGGCTGTGTTTGATAGCACAGTGGCGGCAATTTATGGGCACAGTGGTTGCGTTTGAAGGGCACAGTGAACCAGGGTTTGCTGGGCACGGTGAGGCGGTGTTCGCTGGGCACAGCAGGGTGTTTGCAGGGCACAGTGAGGCGGCGATTTCTAGTCACAGTGAGGTGGTGTTTGCCGCATTGTGCCTCAAATGCACACACTGTCCCCAAACGCAGGCATTGTGCCCCAAACGCACACACTGTCCCCAAACGCAGGCATTGTGCCCCAAACGCACACACTGTCCCCAAACGCAGGCATTGTGCCCCAAACGCACACACTGTCCCCAAACACAGGTATTGTGCCCCAAACGCAGACATTGTGCCCATATTCTGCTGATTTAATAAATACACTGCATATTCTGATTAACCACTTGAGACCCGCGCTGTAGCCATCATTCGGCTATCTCCTTTTCCGGGACGACGTCAATAGACGTAGTCCCGTGCACGAGCGGTCTCTATGAGACTCGCCTGATCACCGATCCGTGCAAGGGGTCGATCCCGACCCCTTATCACGTGATCAGCTGTCAGCCAATGACAGCTGATCATGTGATATAACGGAGACGGTAATCGGCTATTATTCCTCCTCGTGCTGACAGCGCAAGGAGAAAAAAAAAGCCGATCACCGGTGGCCGTGATCGGGACATCAGTCCCGATCACGGCCAACCCTGCTAGTGCCCACCTGCCCCCTGCCAGTGCCACATTAATAAAAAGTAAGTGCCCCCCGTCAGTGCCACCCAGCAGTGCCCACAGTGCCACCCATCAGTGCCCACAGTGCTACCCAGCAGTGCCACCCAGCAGTGCCCACAGTGCCACCCAGCAGTGCCCACAATCTGCCTCAACAAAGGTGCGGCACCCCAGTGCCACATATCCGTGCCCATCAGTGTCATCTACCAGTGCCCAGCAGTGCCGCCCATCAGTGCCCAGCAGTGCCACCTATCAGAGCCACCTATCAGTGCCACCTATCAGTGCCCATCAGTCCCATCTATCAGTGGTACCTATCAGTGCCTATCAGTGCCCATCTGTGCCACCCATCTGTGCCACCCATCCGTGCCATCTTATCTGTGCCCATCTTTGCCCATCAGTGCCGCCTTATCTGTGCCCATCGGTGCCGCCTTATCTGTGCCTATTAGTGCCGCCTTAACTATGCCTATCAGTGCCCACCAGTGCAGCCTATCAGTGCCCACCAATGCAGCCTATCAGTGCCCACCAATGCAGCCCATCAGTGCCCACCAGTGCACACTTCAATGAAGGAGAAAAATTACCCATTTGCAAAATTTTATAACAAACTATTAAACATGATTTTTTTTTTTTTTGCATCTTTTTTTGTTTGTTTAGCAAAAAATAAAACTCCGAGCTGTAATTAAATACCACCAAAAGAAAGCTCTATTTGTGGGAAAAAAATGATAAAAATTTCATTTGGGTACAGTGTTGTATGCCCGCGCAATTGTCATTCAAAGTGCATCAGCGCTGAAAGCTGAAAATTGGTCTGGGACTGAGGGGGGTTTAAGTGCCCAGTAAGCAAGTGGTTAAAAAAATACTATACATATTGGTGCTGCCGATGATATAATAAAGCCATCGCCCGCCCGAGTCTATCAATTTTCATCACCAATAAGAATGTGCTTGAGTGCATAATTTTTCTGATCAGTAAACAATGATCCCGCGCATGCGCGATTGCTGTTAATAGCAGCTGAAGCCATAATTTTTTGTTCACCATAAGCCAGTGATGGTGAACCTTAGCCCCCCAGATGTTTTGGAACTACATTTCCCATGATGCTCATGCACTCTGAAGTGGGCGTTTGTTTAGGTGGTTGCATTCCTGCATGTCGTCGCCTCTCTGTAAGGGCTGCGACGTAAGCATCGACCGTTCCCTCCTCCTTCGCCTGCCGGCCCAAGGCACTATGGGGTTTGTAGGCTAAGTTTAGCCTTGTCCCATTGGCGAGCATGTGCAATAGCACTCTTTGTGTCCGCATCAAGCCGGCGACGTAAGACGCCGGCCTGATGGCGGGGCTTATAAAAAGCCAGCATTACACCGTCACTCCTTGCTACCTGCAGCTAAGGATGACGCTTACTCTCAACACTGACTATTTACCAGTAAGTTATTTGTTATATTCACCTTATACCACTATGGTTGATATTGATATTCGTTTGCATTTTTTTCTTTCCCCTCTTCTTTCCTCATCTGCAATTTTATTCACGCTGCATTCCTCTATTATCCGGTTTTCTTCAATCAAGTCTTAAGTTGCCCCATATACTTCTGACTTTTGGTAATCATTATGGTTTTCTTACTATCTACTTATCCAATTACTAGCTTCTCTCTAGCACTGAAACTTTCTGTTTCTGCTTGTTTCTTTGGGGCTGTTTTTCACTTTTTACTTTTTATCATTTTTTCAATTCCAATATATATATATTTTTTTCTTTATTCGTTTCATTTAATTCAATTATTCATACTTCTCGTTTTTTTCCTTTTCCGTTTTAATTTCCTTTTTTTTTATTATTATTTTTTTTCCCCCGTCTTCCCTTTAATAGTTTCTGCTCAGCTGGTATCCGTTCGGTAGTCTGTTTTCTCGATTATTAAATACCAACACTCGCCTATGCTCAACTATCTTTAACCACCTCAATACAGTGCAGTTACACCCCCTTCCTGACCAGACCAATTTTCAGCTTTCAGCGCTCTCACAGTTTGAATGACAATTACTCAGTCATCCAACACTGTATCCATATGAAACTTGCGTCCTTTTTTCCACACAAATAGAGCTTTCTTTTAGTGGTATTTAATCACTAGTGGGTTTTTTATTTTTTGTGCTATAAATAAAATAAAACGTAAATTTTGTGAAAAAAATGCATTTTTCTTGGTTTCTGTCATAAATTTTTGCTAATTAGTAATTTTTCTTCATAAATTTTGGCTAAAATTTATACTGCTACATATCTTTGGTAAAAATAACCCACATTAGTATATATTATTTGGTCTTTGTGAAAGTTATAGAGTCTACAAACTATGGTGCCAATCACTGAAAATTGATCACTTCTGATGAGGCCTTCAGTACATCAGGTGTATCTCATTTCTTGAGACACTAACAAGTCAGAAAAGTACAAATACCCCCCAAATGACCCCTTTTTACAAAGTAGACATTCCAAGGTATTAAGTAAGTAGCATGGTGAGTTTTTTTAAGTTGTCATTTTTTCCCACAATTCTTTGCAAAATGAAGATTTTTTATTTTTTTTTACTAAATTGTCATATTATCAGGTTATTTCTCACACACAGCATATGCATACAACAAATTACACCCCAAAATACATTCTGCTACTCTTCCCGAGTACGGCGATACCACATGTGTGAGACTTTTACACAGCCTGGCCACATACAGAGCACCAACATTGATGTAGTACCTTCAGACGTTCTACGAGCAAAAATGACGCATCTCATTTCTCAACCACCTATTACACTTTTGAAGTCCCTGGAGTACCAGGACAATGGAATTTCCCATAAAATGACCCCATTTTGGAAAGCAGACACCCCAACGTATAATCTGTGAGGCATAATGAGTCTTTTGAATGGTTAATTTTTTTCCAGAAGTTTTTGGAATATGTGGAAAAAAATTAAAACACATTTTTTTTTACACAAAATTGTCAATTTATAAGATATTTCTAACACATAGCATGTATATAGCAAAAATTACACCCCAAAATACATTCTGCTACTCTTCCCGAGTACGGTGATACCACATGTGTGAGACTTTTACACAGCCTGGCCACATACAGAGCACTAACATTGATGTAGTTGTTACCGGCCTCAAAATGTGAATTAAGAGAGCCGATGATTGTAGACGCGATGAGATAAGGTGATCAGCTTGGCGTGGACTGCAAAGAATCACACAAACAGCATGAGATATGACCACTGACTTTATGGCTGGAAGTAGTTTAATTTTACATAACAATACATCTTTTACATTTTTATAGTCACATGTTTAAAACCATTAACAATATATATAATACCGATTTTAACTAAAGTATTTTAAAACGTAGTTATAACAATGAACATTACTAAATTGTATTAACATATATATCCCTGTTATTCAGTGTTATAGATAATTATCTTTATCTCTCTGGTACACTTTAAGTGTGCAATAATCATACTGGCAATGCATTGCTTTAATACAAATATTTTCATGGTAGTACTCTTTGTTTAACCACTAGATGGTGCACATTGCATGTCTGTATGATGCAATACATAAGCTTTACATACAATAGGTTTTTTTCTATATTAAATAACAGAAAACACGTGCTTCTATAAATCTATGCCATTTCCAATAAATCAGGTTTAAATATACCTATTTAGAAAGGTTTAGTGTTTATCATAGACATTTGTTCTGACTAATGCAGTATTTTCATGTTCTTATGCACTTTTCACTTGTTTCTTACACATGCTGTTCTAAACTTCTAATTACAGCAAAACTATAGCATAAAATCTGCTGAGACTTTTTCTGCATCTGCTCAAGATGTTTAGGAATCTTTCTATCACAGGTTAATACAGATTAGGAACAATTTAGAGTACATACCTGCAAAGAATCACACAAACAGCATGAGATATGACCACTGACTTTATGGCTGGAAGTAGTTTAATTTCCAGTCACATGGTGTGTGGCCTTATATAGACTCTGTTTGTGTACCTTCTCTGCCATCTACTGGTTATTAATAGAATAGAAGGGAGATGTTTAGAAATATAAAAAAAAAATGAATATGTACTTTGCTTTGGGGTGTCTGTTTTGTGACCATATAAACCCCAGTCCGTCACACTCTCCCCTCCTTCAGTTAATGGCTCCCGACATTAAACTCAATTGGTATCTGAACACTATTTAGTGATTTAAGTAACCCAAATAGGTACTTGTTGCCACCAAGGAGCTACGTTAACTACCTGGCATGTCCTGGGAGTAGCTAGCATTGTAGGAGTTTGTATGGTGTGAATCTGACTTGGTATGTATCTTGGCTTAGCTTGTCTGGTAGATCTTCTGACAGGAGTTGAGTCTTCTCCATCAACATCGTTATCCATTTGCATATCTTGGTTCACAGGTAAGTCTTGACTTAATGAGGGTAATTCTGCAGTGTCTAGTCCGACCATATCTGTAGCCCAGATTTGGTCGCCAACTACTGTTCCATCATTTTGTTCTTGTTCAAGATTGGGTGTGGTAGTTGTAGGATAGAACTCTTCAGCAGAAACTCTTAATGGGATTTTCTCTACGTTTTGAGAGTTTTGTTGAGACACAACACGATCATGACTTTCTGTAGTCTCTGGTATATAAGGATAATACCATCTTTCTTCATCTGAATATTCCTCCTCCTGGTCCAGATCCATTCTGGTATCCTTTCTGTTACTTGATTGCCTTTGTTTCATCTGTACTCTTGGAATGTGTCCTTCAATTGGTAGGTCATTTACTGGTAGTAAAAGATTTCTGTGCAGTACTCGAATAGTCTTTTTACCACTTTCAGGCTGAATTTTGTACACAGGCCCATTTTTGATTCTTTCTACCACTTTGTGTACTGATTCTTCCCAGTATGAACGAAGTTTACCAGGTCCTCCTCTTTCAGAGAGATTTCGTACTAAGACCCGATCACCCGGTTGAAGAGGTGCTCCTTTTATCTTTTTGTCATAGTACTTCTTCCCTTTAGCAGATGATTTTTTGCTATTCTCGGATGCGATTTTGTAAGCTTCTTGCATTCTAGATGCCCATTTCTGAGTAAATATTGGTTGACTTTCTGATTCCTTTTCCAAATTTAGGTTGAGCATTAGGTCAATTGGCAAACGAGGAGATCTTCCATACAATAGAAAGAATGGCGAGTATCCTGTGGCTTCATGCCTGGTGCAATTGTATGCATGAACCATATGTGGAAGATGTTCTTTCCAATCTGACTTTTTCTCTTCCTCTAAGGTGCGAAGCATCTGTAACAAAGTACGGTTCAGTCTCTCCACTGGGTTACCCTGTGGATGGTATGGAGTAGTTCTTGAATGAGAAATCCCTGCCAATCGTTGCAATGTCTGAAATAAGTTGTTTTCAAATTCTCTTCCTTGGTCATGGTGGAGTTTCTCTGGATAGCCAAAACGTGGTATGAAATCTTGAAAGATCTTTTCTGCCGCCGTTTTTCCAGATTTGTTCTTAGTTGGATATGCTTGTGCAAAGCGTGTGAAATGGTCAACTATTACAAGTATATACTCATATCCTCCTTTGCTTTTCTCCAAGTGAAGATAATCAATGGATACTAACTCCAAAGGTGAACTGGTAGTAATCGAACCCATAGGTGCTCTTTCGGTGATATTTGGACGCTTTTGTTTGATGCAGCTGCACTTCTTCAGCACATATTCATCAATGTCTTTTTGCATAAATGGCCAGTAAAATCGTTCACGTGCTAGGTGGGTTACCTTGTCAGTACCAATGTGACCCATGTCATCATGAAGATTTCTTAAGACCAATGGTTTTAACTTTTCTGGTAGAACTAGCTGTTTTCGGGTTCCAGAATGTCGGTAGAGGATTCCTTCATTGACTCTGAGTTTATTCCATTCATGTATCAAATGTCTTGTTTTGCTGGTCATACTCTCCTTTTCTTTGTGGTTTGGAATCCAGTCGTTCTCCTTAAGCCAGACCACTTCTCTAATGTTGGTATCGTCTTGTTGTAATGCTCTGATATTCTCCTGAGTCATTGGGCAGATTGTCTGTCCTTTCAGCAATTCTTCGGCCACATCACTTTCTGAGTGAAGAGTCAATGAAGCCACCCATAATGCCTCTTCTTCATCAACAGCTTTGCTCCCTTGCCACATAGCTGACACAACCTCAGATGGTACAAGCTCTGTGTACTTACTCAGATTCTTCGTGAGTTCCACCGGAAATTGTGACAGTGTATCTGCGTCTGCATTCTGTTTACCTGGCCTGTACTTGATATCGAAGTGGAAATCAGCCAACTCGCCAACCCAGCGATGACCCACAGCATTCAGTCTGGCAGTACTCAATACATATGTCAATGGGTTGTTGTCTGTGTAAACGGTGAATGTTGGAGCGTAGTACAAGTAATCTCTGAATTTGTCACAGACTGCCCACTTGAGAGCTAAAAACTCAAGTTTACCAGAGTGAAGATGGTAATTGCGCTCTGCTGGAGTCAATGTTCTGGAGCCAAACCCAATAACACGAAGTTTTTCTCCTTGTCGTTGGTATAGTACAGCACCTAGGCCTTCATTGGAAGCATCAGTGTGTAAGACGAAGGGTAAATCAAAATCAGGGTATGCTAGAATTGGTGGATTGGTTAGCATGTCCACCAGTCTGGATACTACAGCTTGATGTTTGGGTGTCCATTGAATCAGTGTTTTAGATGGCACTTGTGCTTTGTTCCCGTTTTTCTTTATAGATTCCATCCGATTGTTTTTGGGGATGGATGTAGCAGATTCTTTCTCAGTGTTCTGCAAAAGTTCATACAGTGGTTTAGCAAGTCGAGAGAAATCTTGAATGAAGGACCTGTAGTAGCTCAGGAATCCTAACAAAGATCTGACTCCTCCCACTGTTTTTGGTTCTTTCCTTTTCAAATGTAATACCGCTTCAAGATCTTTTGGGTCAATTTTTATGCCTTCTTCTGACACCATTCGTCCAAGGTATCGAATCTGTCGTTTAAAGAGTTCACACTTCTTCGGTCTAAGTTTGATACCATGCTCACGCATTCGACTAAGCACTTGCCTAATATCATTGACATGCTCCTGAAAAGTTTTGGAGTAGCAAAGTACGTCATCCAAGTATGGAGAACAACATTTGTCTCTGATGCCCTCTAATACATTCTCCATGCATCTCTGAAAAGCTGCTGGGGCATTCGTTAATCCAAATGGAATACGGTTCCACTCCAGGAGTCCCCAGGGGGTGCTGAAAGCCGTCAGATGTCTGGAGTCTTCATGCACAAAGCCTTGATGATACGCACTACCCTGGTCCAGGATTGAGAACCACGTAAATCCTCCTAAGCTATCCAGCAGATCTTGTATTCTGGGTAGTGGATGTCTATCTGGGATAGTCTTTCGGTTTAACTCCCTAAAGTCAACACATAGTCGTAGGCTACTGTCCTTCTTTCGAACACAAACAACTGGTGATGAGTATGCGGAAGAAGATTTTGTTACCCAACCTCGGTTAAGAAGGTTTTGGATATATTCTTTCACTTCTTTGTATAAGGGTTTCGGTATCGAATTGTAGCGTTTCTGGACAGGAGTTTCATCTTTCAGATTTATCCTCAGTTTCAGGTTAGGGATGCATCCTATGTCTCCCTCATCTCGAGCAAAGACATCTGATTCATCATATAACATTTGTCTCGCTATCTCCTGTTCTTCTTCTGAGAGATCTTCCAAATTGACAGGTGGGTGCCACTTAACAGATTTGTTAGTGGGTAGCTGATTTCCAGTGTCCACTTGATTCAACTGGTTTACATGAAACACCCTTTTCTTCTGATCAATTCCCTTTCCATCGTCTTTGTTTGGAGACAATGGTAGAATCTCAGCTGCTGGAGAAATGGTACCCAATACTGTTCTGGGTGGAAGGTAGATGTCATGTTGAGCACGGTTCAGTATAGGTATCTTCACCAGTTTAGAGAACCCATCTGGCACATCTACCACTGAAGGAAATAGTTCAAGTCCTTCCTCAACTGGATATTCGGGAAGTGGTTCAAATGACATGATTCCTCCTTTCGGCCACGCTCTAATTCTGCATTTGACTTCACAGAGCTTGCCTCCTTTAATCTGGAGTCCCTTCTTCCCCACTTTGACCATACGACTATTGAATATTTCTCCTGGGTCAGTTGCTTGACTGACAGCATTGACAATGTTATTCGCTACACTCTGTCTTACTTTCATAGCTTCACTCAGCAAGATAGTCAGGTTTTGGGTGCTGTTTGGTCGGTCACGGTTTTCTCTGATCAATTCTTCGATAACATTAAACCCAATAATTGGATTGTCATTACAGCAGTCACTCACCAGCATTGGCACATAAATGGCTAAGTTTCCATGTCCACTACTTTCGAATTCCAGGCAGACTTCAATCCACCCGATGAATGGAATGATAGAACCATTTGCAGCTGTAATGGATAAGTTGTCATCACAAAGTAAATCTTGTATGTGCCTAATGGAGACGCTGGGTAGAAACTTTTCTAACCATGCCTTCCCGACAATGCTGACCTGAGCTCCTGTATCCATCAACATGTCAACCGGTACACCATTCATCCGACATGACAGTAGGCATTTTCCTCCAATTAATTGTGCTACGTGTTGTTTGGAGAATCCATTCTCTTTTGGGAGTGTTCTAGTTGACCGGTGGGTGAATACCCTGTTTACCTTAGCATGGGACAGATCATTTGAGGTGGTCACTGGTTGTCCCTTTCCCAGTGACCATCTGTCGTTTCCCGACTGCCTTCTTTTCTTCAAGCAATCAACCGCTCTGTGTCCTGTCCAACCACAGTAGAAACAATGGTAGCAGTTCTTACTCTCTCGTTTAATGCAATCATCACACCTGGGCTTGCAGTGAGTTGTATCTGGAACTTGAATATTGGTTAGTGGCTTAGTCATTTGGTTTCCAACAATAGGAGTTAGCTTCATCATCTTTTCCAGGTTCTTTGTGAGAGCAGAGACCTGTGTTGTTAGTTCCATTAATGCCGTGTGATTTGCTCTAACATCTCCCTCAACTCCCTTTTGGAAGGTGTCTTTTTCGCTATTCCCTGGTGTCTGTGATGAATGAACAGTAAGAGGTTTATGTTTAGGTGCACTGTTTAAGCGTCTCTGCCTTTCTGTTTCCTCATCAACTGATCTGGTGACCTGCTCTATGATAAAGTCATCCGTTACTGTCAAATCAGACACGTAAGGCTTGATATCTCGTCTAACATTAGAATTTGTCTCATTTAGTCCCTGATACAGTGTATGAAGGAATATGCCTTGCACCAGTTTTTTGTCATAGCTAAGCTCTCGCCTATCATGTTGTGATGTAGACAGAACTTTTTGTTTTAACCCCACTAGCCTGTAAACAAATTGTTGTGCTGTTTCTCTTTCTTGCTGGGTAGCATTGCTAAGGTCATGAAATAACTCATTACTGCTTCGTTCTCTCATATGTGACTTCAAAAACCTTTTCAATGCAGCAACAGTAAGATCATCTTTGTCAGTCAACATATCTTTAAAATTACCAGGTTTGATTATTCTCAACACTGTGCGTATAATTTCAGATTCAGGGAATTTTTCTGTTAGACCCTCGTCAATTTGTCTGCACACGCTACTGTAACTCATGTCCGAACCATGATCTGAAATTACACCACCATGCATTTTAAATTCTCTACGTGGCAATAAAGCAACAACATCAGTTAATCTCACCACCTCCGATACCTGTTCAGTCCTTGCAGTCCCACTACTTATTTTTTTTGCAGCGGTTGCAATGTCCACAGTTGGTGTACTTTCCTTGTTAAGTTTTAGTTCATTGATCTTGTCTTGGATGATGAGTAGGTAAGACATACCTTGATCTTCCAACTTTTCCAGCTGATCACTTCTCAAGTAGTCTTCAATAAATTCAACAAGTTCCATTTCGTTGGTACCAGTCACTGATGGAACGTCCACATCTCTTTCATCTTCCAGCGTAATAGCGAGGCTATGCAGCTGTTCTTCATTAAGCAGATGAATTTGTTTCTGGATATCCCACATCAGCGCACGACGAGGAGAAGTCATCCCTGTTGCAATCTGAAGACTTGCACTCATGAGGCAGACGACTCTCACGACTCTCCTTGTAGCTCTGTAGCAGGCTCACGCTTGTCTCGCGCTTCCTTCTCACTGGTAACACAACGAATCCCGGCACACGAGCCCCCAAAATGTTACCGGCCTCAAAATGTGAATTAAGAGAGCCGATGATTGTAGACGCGATGAGATAAGGTGATCAGCTTGGCGTGGACTGCAAAGAATCACACAAACAGCATGAGATATGACCACTGACTTTATGGCTGGAAGTAGTTTAATTTTACATAACAATACATCTTTTACATTTTTATAGTCACATGTTTAAAACCATTAACAATATATATAATACCGATTTTAACTAAAGTATTTTAAAACGTAGTTATAACAATGAACATTACTAAATTTTATTAACATATATATCCCTGTTATTCAGTGTTATAGATAATTATCTTTATCTCTCTGGTACACTTTAAGTGTGCAATAATCATACTGGCAATGCATTGCTTTAATACAAATATTTTCATGGTAGTACTCTTTTTTTAACCACTAGATGGTGCACATTGCATGTCTGTATGATGCAATACATAAGCTTTACATACAATAGGTTTTTTTCTATATTAAATAACAGAAAACATGTGCTTCTATAAATCTATGCCATTTCCAATAAATCAGGTTTAAATATACCTATTTAGAAAGGTTTAGTGTTTATCATAGACATTTGTTCTGACTAATGCAGTATTTTCATGTTCTTATGCACTTTTCACTTGTTTCTTACACATGCTGTTCTAAACTTCTAATTACAGCAAAACTATAGCATAAAATCTGCTGAGACTTTTTCTGCATCTGCTCAAGATGTTTAGGAATCTTTCTATCACAGGTTAATACAGATTAGGAACAATTTAGAGTACATACCTGCAAAGAATCACACAAACAGCATGAGATATGACCACTGACTTTATGGCTGGAAGTAGTTTAATTTCCAGTCACATGGTGTGTGGCCTTATATAGACTCTGTTTGTGTACCTTCTCTGCCATCTACTGGTTATTAATAGAATAGAAGGGAGATGTTTAGAAATATAAAAAAAAAATGAATATGTACTTTGCTTTGGGGTGTCTGTTTTGTGACCATATAAACCCCAGTCCGTCACATAGTACCTTCAGACGTTCTACGAGCAAAAATTACGCATCTCGTTTCTCAACCACCTATTACAATTTTGAAGGCCCTGGAGTACCAGGACAATGGAATTTCCCATAAAATGACCCCATTTTGGAAAGCAAACACCCCAACGTATAATCTGTGAGGCATAATGAGTCTTTTGAATGGTTAATTTTTTTCCAGAAGTTTTTGGAATATGTGGAAAAAAATTTAAACGCATTTTTTTTTACACAAAATTGTCAATTTATAAGATATTTCTAACACATAGCATGTATATAGCAAAAATTACACCCCAAAATACATTCTGCTACTCCTCCCGAGTATGGCGATACCACATGTGTAGGACTTTTACACAGCCTGGCCACATAGAGAGGCCAAACATTGAAGTAGTACGTTCAGGCGTTCTAGGAGCATAAATGACACATCTCATTTCATTCCTACCCATCACACTTTTGAAGGTCCTGGACCACCAGGACAGTGAAATTACCCACAAAATGACCCAATTTTGGAAAGCAAACACCCCAACGTATATTCTTTGAGACATGGGCTTCAAATAGGTACTCGGGTACTCTGATGGCCTGGTGACAGGTACTCGGGTACTCTGATGGCCTGGTGACAGGTACTCGGGTACTCTGATGGCCTGGTGACAGGTACTCGGGTACTCTGATGGCCTGGTGACAGGTACTCGGGTACTCTGATGGCCTGGTGACAGGTACTCGAGTACTCTGATGGCCTTGTGACAGGTACTCGGGTACTCTGATGGCCTGGTGATAGGTACTCGGGTACTCTGATGGCCTGGTGATAGGTACTCGGGTACTGTGATGGCCTGGTGACAGGTACTCGGGTACTCTGATGGCCTGGTGACAGGTACTCGGGTACTCTGATGGCCTGGTGACAAGTACTCAGGTACTCTGATGGCCTGGTGACAAGTACTCAGGTACTCTGATGGCCTGGTGACAGGTACTCTGATGGTTTGGTGACTGGTATTTGGGTACTCTGAAGGGCGGTGACAGGTACTCATATGGACTGTGACAGGTACTCGGGTACTCAGATGAACTGTGACAGGTACTCGGGTACTCAGATGGACTGTGACAGGTACTCGGGTACACAGATGGACTGTGACAGGTACTCGGGTACACAGATGGACTGTGACAGGTACTCGGGTACACAGATGGACTGTGACAGGTACTCGGGTACACAGATGGACTGTGACAGGTACTCGGGTACACAGATGGACTGTGACAGGTACTCGGGTACCCTGATGGACTGTGACAGGTACTCGGTACTCTAATGGACTGTGACAGGTACTCAGTACTCTAATGGACTGTGACAGGTACTCGGGTACTCTAATGGACGGTGACAGGTACTCGGGTACTCTGATGGCCTGGTGTCAAGTACTCAGGTACTCTGATGGTTTGGTGACTGGTATTTGGGTACTCTGAAGGGCAGTGACAGGTACTCATATGGACTGTGACAGGTACTCGGGTACTCAGATGGACTGTGACAGGTACTCGGGTACTCAGATGGGCTGTGACAGGTACTCGGGTACCCTGATGGGCCGTGACAGGTACTCGGGTACCCTGATGTGCCGTGACAGGTACTCGGGTACCCTGATGTGCCGTGACAGGTACTCGGGTACCCTGATGTGCCGTGACAGGTACTCGGGTACCCTGATGTGCCGTGACAGGTACTCGGGTACTCTGATCTGCCGGGACAGGTACTCGGGTACTCGGGTACTCAGATGGGCCGGGACAGGTACTCGGGTACTCTGATCTGCCGGGACAGGTACTCGGGTACTCAGATGGGCCGGGACAGGTACTCGGGTACTCAGATGGGCCGGGACCGGTACTCGGGTACTCAGATGGGCCGGGACAGGTACTCGGGTACTCAGATGGGCCGGGACAGGTACTCGGGTACTCTGATGGGCCAGGACAGGTACTCGGGTACTCTGATGGGCTGGGACAGGTACTCGGGTACTCTGATGGGCTGGGACAGGTACTCGGGTACTCAGATGGGCTGGGACAGGTACTCGGGTACTCAGATGGGCTGGGACAGGTACTCAAATACTCTGATGGACTGTGACAGGTACTCTGATGGACTGTGATTGACAGGTACTATGAGGGGTGGTGACAGGTCCTCTTTATTGGGGGGGGGGGCAATCAGTGTGATTGGTGTACACTGTATGCGGTAACGAGATGTTACCGCAATCTCCTCCTCACACACGATCGGTGTGTGAGGAGGAGAACCCGGTAACATCCCGTTACCGCTGTTTGTTTACATTTTAGTGATCGGCTGTGAAAGGATCACAGCCGATCACGTAGGTAAACAGCCGGTCAATGGCTGTTTACCAGCGCCGGTGACGAGCAGTGTTCCCGGGGAACACGCCGTCACCGATGTGCACGCGCAGCGCGCTCGCGATCGCGCGCATGCGCCGTGCACGTTCGGGGTGTGACCATCTGCGATCGGCCGTGACTTCATCACGGCCGATCACGTGGTAAACAGCCATAACGAATGGCTGTTCACCCCTTTCGGTGGCGAGCGGTGTCTCCGTGACACGCCGCCACCGAAGAAACAGGGATGCGCGCGCACGATCGCGCGCATTCCCTGTTTAAACGGGAGGACGTCATATGACGTCCTCCCGCCACAATAGGTGCGCCGCCTGGCCGTCATTTGACGGCCGGCGGTCGGCAACCAGTTAATCGATGTAAGTACTTACTGACATTTAAATTAAATTTTATTCTTGTTTTTTTTTTATTCTTATTTTTAATTTCATTTTGGGAGGGTGTTTACCCCCTTTGGGTTGACTTATTTTAGCAACCTTTATATTCTTATAATTTCCCTATTTACCCATATCTATTGAGTTCTGCCTATAATTCATCATTTTTTCATTACAAAATTTTTTTTTTCTTATCAGCAATTTTTTGGCCGTTTTTTTTAGCCCCCTGCGATTCAGCATGGTTGACCCCTGAGGTGGACAAATTCCCTACTTTATCATCTCTGTAGTGGTTTAAGGTGGGTGTTGTGTTTTTTTTTTTCTCTCAAGCCTGCACATGCACTTTTCGATCTGTGACATATATTTGAAAATATTTTGTTACTATATTATCTTGTATTTTGATCTAGATTTCTTTGAAAAATTCGCACATCCCCTGAAGAAGCAATCTACTGCGAAACATGTTGGGATTATGTGTGTTTAATGAAAATAACCACCACTCTGTACTGTCCTGTGCTTTTATTTTTCATTAATAATTGTTAATGAATTTTAACTTTGAATTTAATAAATATTTGTAATAGAATTTTGTATCTTATCTAATAACATTTATTATCCAGTTATTATTTGCACCGTCAAAATCCCTAATTCCCTTTCCTGTTTTTGATTCCGTTTCCACTTGTGCAACTTGTCCTGCGACTTTGGACTGCAAAGTTGCATGACAAGTTGTACTTTATGATTTCCAATTAGTATTATTCATATCTGTGCGACTTCAAAGTAGTCCCTGCACTACTTTGGTCCCACTTTGATGCAACTTGAGATCCATAGACCTCCAGAATACACAGGCATTGCTTTAAAGTCGCATTAAAATTGCATCAGAATTTTGCAACTTTCAGGCTGCGTTAGCCTGAAAAGCCTGAAAGTTGCACGATTCTGCCGAAACTTGAAGCCATGCCTGTGTATTCTGGAGGTTTATGGACCTCAAGTCACATTAAAGTGGGACCAAAGTAGTGCAGGGACTACTTTAAAGTTGCTGTGACTTGAAGTCGCACAGATATGAATGGTACTCATTTGAAAACGGGTACTTCTTGTCATGCAACTTTGCAGTCCCAAGTCGCAGGACAAGTTGCACAAGTGGAAACAGAGCCTAAAAAGCGGGGTTTGTGTGCATGGGAACTGCATTCTGGGCCAACTTCACAGGTAACATTGCTATCCATCAAATTTGCGGAAAGCTCAGGGCCAGTTCACACTGCTGCTTGGTGCAAAATCTCATGCTATTTGCACCGCACTGCAGTGCAAATCACATGCGATGTCCGTGCATTGCGATTTCAGCCATACAGATAGTATGGCTGAAATCGTATTGCATTCGGACTAAACTCGCACAGGACCCTTTTTTTGGGCCATGACAGAATCGGATCGCATGGCACCCATGCGATCCGATTCATATCCAAACTGACACTTCGCAGTGCGAAATACGAGCTGAAATGGGGATGTCGTTATGACACTCCCCAAAAGTTTGCATATGTCATTGTGAACTGTCGTGTGAGTCTGGTGCGATGCAGGAACCCGTAGTGGGATTGCAGGGTTCCCGCATCGCACAAGTGTGAACCCAGCCTAACACAGCTGTTTGTGAATCACCAAAATTAATGATACTGAGCTAATCTGACAACAATAAGCTTATGCTCTGTGCCAATGAACTAAATCAAAGTAAACATCCCCAGGACCTGCCAACCTTCTGTGTGAATCAGTCTTCTGATTCTAATCATTTAATATGGTTGAATCAGAGCTTCGGTTCACTTGCTTGTCAGTAGACTCAGCAAGCGAACTGAAGAACCGAAGAATCGATTCATTGAATCGGTTAATTTCAGTGAGCAGTTCGAAAATGAACCGATTCACTTTAAAGATCCGGACTTCCCATCACTAATCATCGTGCCTTGTGCTGGGGGAATCATCGGACAGACAAGCCTTTGGACACCTCAGTGACACAGGTGATCGGAGAGGCTTGTCAATCCCATGGTGGGGCCTCAGGTCACCTGATGTCTATCAGCCTCTGGTATTGGACTGCATCCGTGCCTGGGGTGTGTAGTAACTGACTTCTTTGCCTACATAAACAGTAGGGATGAGCCGAACACCCCCCGGTTCGGTTTGCACCAGAACTTTCGAACGGACCCCAAATTCGTACGAACTTTAGAACCCCATTGAAGTCTATGGGACTCGAACGTTCGAAATTAAAAGTGCTAATTTTAACGGCTAATATGCAACATACTGTCCTAAAAAGGGTTTGGGGACCTGGCTCCTGCCCCAGGGGGCATGGGTCAATGCCTAAAATGTTTATAAAAATTGCACTTTTGGCAGGAGCACTGATTTTAATGACGATTAAAGTGAAAAAAAAAGTGAAATATTCCTTTAAATATGGTGCCTGGGGGGTGTCTGTAGTATGCCTGTGAAGTGCCACGTGTTTCTCGTGTTTAGAACAGTCCCTGCACAAAATGACATTAAACGGAAATAACATCATTTAAAACTGCTTGCGGTTTTAATGTTATATCTGGTTCCTGCAATATGGTTGAAAATCATTGAGAAAAATGGCATGGGTAGCCCTCCCTGCCCATTACCAGCCCCTTTGGGTCTTGTACGCATATTAAGGGGAACCCCGTACTCATATTAACCACTTCCCACCCGGCCAATGCACATATACGGCCGGGTGGGAACCGTCTACTCCTGATAGGATGTTCAGGAACGTCCATCAGGAGGAGCGGGATCGCGTGCGCGCGTGCCCGCGCAGCCGCGCGATCCCGATGCGCCCGTGTCACCGGGACACGGCGCATCTCAGATCGGCAGGAGGGCTCTGTGATTGGCCCTCCTGATCACATGACGGCCGTGTCCAATCACGGCCGTCATGTGATGTAAACAAACAGCCGGTTGCTAGGCAATCGGCTCCTCCTCTCCTCACACAGAAGTCATCGCTGAGGAGAGGAGAGCAGATTGCTGCAGCCGGCTGATGATCAGTGAGTATGAGCTGTTTTTTACAGCTTTTTACTCACTGATCTTCAGTCTAGTGTAAACACACAACACACCACACAGTGTAAACACAGTCCCCACATATGTCCCCATAACACACATGTCCCCAAAACATACATGTCCCCAAAAAATAAAAACACATGTCCCTAATAATAAAAACATGTCCCCCACATATGTCCCACTAAAATCACTTGTCCCAATGATTATGTGCACACATATGTACGTGATCACCTGCACACATATGTACATGATCATTTGCGTACATATGTCCGTGATCACACAAACCAATTATTATACACTTAACGGAATTTTTTTTACCAAAAACATGTAGCAGAATACATTTTGGCTTAAATTTATGACAAAATTTGATTTTATTGGATTTCTTTTAAAATAGAAAAAAGAAAATATTGTTTTTTTTCCAAATTTCCGCATTTTTGCGCTTATATCGCAAAAAATAAAAAACGGAGTCGTGAATAAATACCACCAAAATAAAGCTCTATTTGTGCGAACAAAATGATAAAAATTTCATTTGGGTACAGTGTAGCATGACCGCGCAATTGTCACTGAAAGCGCTAGAGCGATGAAAGCTAAAAATTGGGCTGGGAAGGAAGGGGGCGAAAGTGCCCTGTATTGTAGTGGTTAAAAAAAGGAAATGTGTGTGGCCCCCAGGCCCTATATACTCAGAACAGCAGTATACAGGCGGTGCAAACAAGACAGGGACTGTGTAGGTTTGTTGTGTTAAGTTGAATCTGTTTGTAATTTTCAACTGGTACATTTTTAAAGTGTAGCTCCAGTCAAAAAACTATTTTTAATCTTTTTGGAAAACATAGGGAAGGGTTATCACCCCTGTATAATTTGTTTTGTCGTACATCTTTTTTCATCTCACTTGCTGTTGTCTCCTTCCGTTTGCAAGTAGGAGATGTTTGTAAGTTGGATGTTTGAAAGTAGGGGCCTGCCCTATATGCTCTGCAGAAATGGCGGAACAAGGTGTTGGTCTTGCCACAACATTGTAAGCCCTCAAAGTGACTCTTGGTGGGCGCTGGAGCGCCCTGCTGTGAACGATTATATCAAGAATTGTAATTACATGCCATTGTTGAACAGTGGTAGAAAAATTTACCTTTGGTGGTTGTGGTGCTGGTGCCACAACACTATAAGTCTGGGTGGGCACAGGAACGGGCCCTCCTGTGAAATATTATATCAAGAATTGTAATTACATGTCCCTGTTAAACAGGGGCAGAAAAATTGGGTCTTAGGCACTGGTGCTGGTGCCATGACACTGCAACCTCTCCCATATACTCTAGTTTTATTGCAGGAATTAGCCCTGCTGCAAAGCATTGCATCAAAAATTGTAATTAAAAGCCCCTGTTAAACAGGGGCAGAAAAATTGGGCCTTAGGCACTGGTGCTGGTGCCACCACACTGCAACCTCTCCCATATACTCTAGTTTTATTGCAGGAATTAGCCCTGCTGCAAAGCATTGCATTAAAAATTGTACTTAAACGCCCCTGTTAAACAGGGGCAGAAAAATTGGGCCTTAGGCACTGGTGCTGGTGCCACCACACTGCAACCTCTCCCATATACTCTAGTTTTATTGCAGGAATTAGCCCTGCTGCAAAGCATTGCATCAAAAATTGTACTTAAACGCCCCTGTTAAACAGGGGCAGAAAAATTGGGCCTTAGGCACTGGTGCTGGTGCCACCACACTGCAACCTCTCCCATATACTCTAGTTTTATTGCAGGAATTAGCCCTGCTGCAAAGCATTGCATCAAAAATTGTAATTAAAAGCCCCTGTTAAACAGGGGCAGAAAAATTGGGCCTTAGGCACTGGTGCTGGTGCCACCACACTGCAACCTCTCCCATATACTCTAGTTTTATTGCAGGAATTAGCCCTGCTGCAAAGCATTGCATTAAAAATTGTACTTAAACGCCCCTGTTAAACAGGGGCAGAAAAATTGGGCCTTAGGCACTGGTGCTGGTGCCACCACACTGCAACCTCTCCCATATACTCTAGTTTTATTGCAGGAATTAGCCCTGCTGCAAAGCATTGCATCAAAAATTGTACTTAAACGCCCCTGTTAAACAGGGGCAGAAAAATTGGGCCTTAGGCACTGGTGCTGGTGCCACCACACTGCAACCTCTCCCATATACTCTATTTTTATTGCAGGAATTAGCCCTGCTGCAAAGCATTGCATCAAAAATTGTAATTAAACGCCCCTGTTAAACAGGGGCAGAAAAATTGGGCTGATGGCATCACCCAGAACCAGAAATGTTCTTCCAACATATCAGCGGAGGAGGAAGAGGATAGACAATCAACATAACAGGACAGTCACTCAGCATCAGCATAGGCAGTCTTGAATTGATGTGATATTTCAAAAAAAATTATTCGGTTACCTCAGCTTCAGGTGCTTGGTAGCTGTGGGTGATCCAAGACTGATTCATCTTGATGAAGCTCAGTCGATCAACTGATTCGGTGGACAGGCACACCCTGTGATCGGTAACAAAGCCACCAGCAGCACTGAAGGTGCGTTCCGAAAGAACGCTGGATGCAGGACAGGCCAGTAGCTCAATTGCATACTGTGCAAGCTCTGGCCAGTGATCCATCCTCAAGACCCAGTAAGCCAGAGGATTTTCGGTGGGAAAGGTGTCCAAGTCTGACCTTGCCCCTAGGTATTCCTGCACCATGTAAATCAGACGCTGGCGATGGTTGCTGGAACCGATCATACCTTGGGGCTGCGGACTAAAAAATTGTCTGAAAGCATTAGTCAGACGGCCACCTTCTCCACCGCTCCTTCTGACCGATGCCTCAGCAACACGTTGTCCAGGACCAGGAGTTTGTAACCTCCCAGTCTCTGGGAACGCGTTACACAGACCTTTCTGCAAGGCCTCCCGGAGATGTCTCATCCTCTGCTCCCTCTGCGATGGAAGATAAGGTCGGCAACCTTACCCTTGTACCGTGGATCAAGGAGAGTGGCCAGCCAGTAATGGTCCCTCTCCTTGATTCGAAGAATACAAGGATTCTTCCGCAGGCTTTGCAGGATCAGGGAGGCCATGCAGCATAGGTTAGCTGAGGCATTCGGTCCGGAGTCCTCTGGGTCACTAAGGGCAACATGATCCGCAGCTACCTCCTCCCAGCCACGTACAAGTCCACGTGTTTCTTGGGACTGTAAATCATCCCTACAAGACTGTTGCTGCTGCTGATGCTGAGTGCCAGCCTCCACCTCCATGCTGACACAATCATCCTCCTCCTCCTCTTCCTGTGTGATGGGTGGCATAGCAGGAACACTGTCTGGATAAAGGGGGCCTTGAGAGGCAATGAAGTCCTCCTCTTCCTGCCTCTGTTCTGCCTCAAGTGCCCTGCCCATTATTCCACGCAGCGTATGCTCCAAGAGGTGGACAAGAGGTACAGTGTCACTGATGCATGCACTGTCACTGCTCACCATCCTTGTGGCCTCCTCAAACGGTGACAGGAAAGTGCATGCATCCCTGATCATGCCCCACTGGCGTGGTGAGAAAAAACCGAGCTCCCCTGACCCTGTCCTGGTGCTGTAGTCGCACAGGTACTCATTGATGGCCCTCTGCTGCGTGTGCAGCCGCTGCAGCATGGCCAACGTTGAGTTCCACCTGGTGGGTATGTCACATATAAGGCGGTTCTTGGGCAGGTTCAACTCCTTTTGGAGCTCAGCCAGCCGAGCACAGGCATTAAATGATCGGCGGAAATGCACACAGACTTTCCTTGCCTGCTTCAGAACATCCTGTAAGCCGGGGTACCTGCCCAAGAACCGCTGCACCACCAGGTTAAGGACGTGAGCTACACAGGGCACATGGGTCAGTTGTCCCTGTCGGAGGGCAGAGAGGAGGTTGGTGCCATTGTCGCAAACCACCATTCCTGGCTTAAGCTGGCGTGGCGTCAACCACCTCTCGGCCTGCCCCTGCAGAGCTGACAAAACATCCACCCCAGTGTGGCTCCTGTCCCCCAAACAAACCAGCGCAAGCACGGCATGGCATTGTTTTGCCTGCGTACTTGCGTAGCCCCTGGAACGCCTACGGAGCACCACTGGTTCTGAGGACAGAGCACTGGAAGAGGTCATGGAGGAAGAAGAAGAGGAGGGGGTGGAGGAGAGAGGTGTGTCACAACCAATAGTAGCATTTTGGAAGCATGGTGGCGGAACAACCTCCAACACTACTGCACCTTGTCCTGCATCCTTCCCAGCTGCCAGAAGAGTGACCCAATGGGCCGTGAAAGACAGGTAACGTCCCTGTCCATGCCTGCTGGACCATGAGTCAGCAGTAATATGCACCTTACCGCTGACCGCCCTGTCCAGCGAGGCAAGGACATTGCCTTCCACATGCCGGTAGAGAGCCGGAATCGCCTTCCGTGAGAAAAAGTGGCGTTTGGGGACCTGCCACTGAGGAACCGACACATTGTACAAACTCACGGAAAGGGGCCGATTCTACCAACTGAAAAGGCAGCAGTTGAAGTGCTAGCAATTTAGCCAAGCTAGCATTCAACCGCTGGGCATGTGAATGGCTGGGAGTGAACTTCTTTCGCCGGTCCAGCAGCTGGGGCAGGGACATTCGCCTGCTATAATCGGACGTGGGTGTACTGCTAGCAGAGTGCCCGGAAACACTTGGCTGTGACACACCTAATTCTACACCTTCATTCCTCTCAGAGCAGGTTTCAGAGAGGACTGAAGGTCTAGTGGGGTTGGAGATTCCAGCTGATGAGGAGCAAGGAGAGGTCCGCTTTGTTCTTTGGTGTGGGTCTTTGAGGTACGCTTGCTAATGAGCTGCATGGCAAGTCAACATATGTCTGGTCAAGCATGTGGTACCCAAGCGGCTGATGTTTTGGCCACGCGAGATACGCTTGAGACATATGTTGCAAATAGCAGCGGTGCGATCTGATGCACTCGTCTCAAAAAAGGCCCACACCAAAGAACTTTTAGAATAACGCGCAGAGGCAGCGCCCTGCACAGGTGGAGCTCTGTGGTGTGATTCAGTCGGTGTGCTGCCCCTAAGCTGGCCCCCGGAGGGCATCCTGCCTCGTTCGACATGTGCCTCCTCCTCCTCTCTCTTACCAGGCCCCCACGTGGAGTCAGTGCCCTCATCATCCCCTCCCTCTTCATCGCTGTAGCAACCCTGGCAATATGCTGCAGCTTGTGGAACATGACTGCCAGATTGCTGTCCTTCTTGAGCATCCCCTCTCTCTGCATTCACGCTACTGCCTTCCTCTAGCTGAGTGTCATCATCAGAGCCTACAAAACACTGGGCATCCTCCTGGAGCATGTACCCAACACTGTGCTCAAAGAGTTCTGTAGACTCCTCAGGAGGACGTGGTGGGTCTAGGGAAGGAGTCACTGATGATGACATTGAGACGAGAGAAGACGATGCGTTGGCAGCTGCTTTGCTAGTACCCTGAGACTGGGTGAGAGAGGATGAGGAGGATGAAGAGAGCTTGATCATCCACTCTACCAAGTCGTTGGCATGTTGCGGTTCAACATGTCCAGCTGCCGAAAAGAAGGACAAGCGTGTCCCATGGCCACGTGCTGATGACAATGCACCGCATCCACGACCAGCACTGTTGTCTCTAGACACAGAGCCTGCTTGCCCTCTTTTATCGGCTTGCGCCTGTCTGCCTCTCCTTGCTGGCCTTCCAGACATGGTAATGGCCTGAAGGGAGTTAGGTAAAACAGCAGTTGGGTAGTGTATATTGTGCTGGAGGCACACAACACCCACTAACTCCTGCAGATGCCTTTATTATAGAACACCAGAGATAAAGGGGTATACTGTAATGGAGTCACACAACACCCACTAAGCCATGCAGATGGCTCTATTAGAGAACAGCAATAAAGGGTAGATACAGGTGTATATTGTGCTGGAGGCACACAACACCCACTAACTCCTGCAGATGCCTTTATTATAGAACACCAGAGATAAAGGGGTATACTGTAATGGAGTCATACAACACCCACTAAGCCCTGCAGATGGCTCTATTAGAGAACAGCAATAAAGGGTAGATACAGGTGTATATTGTGCTGGAGGCACAAAACACCCACTAACTCCTGCAGATGCCTTTATTATAGAACACCAGAGATAAAGGGGTATATACAGATGTATACTGTGCTGTGCTGGAGGCACACACAACTTCCAATAACTCCTGCAGATGGCAAGTGGGCTCATATAGAGAAGAGCTATGTAGGTGGATATAGCAGTGTGTACTGGGTACAGAGCACGCAGACAGCACGCACAAGCTCCTAACACTACTGACTGCAAGCTCTATTATAAAAGATAGATCACTAGCTATATAGGTGAGGTGAATATAGCGGTGTATACTGCGGTCAGGGCACGCAGACAACAACCACTACAGAAGAGCAAGAACGAAAATCGGCCGATAACGATCGGTGTATACTGTGTTGAAGGTACACGGAACACCCACTGACTGCTTCAGACGCCAACACACTACACAAGGCCGCCGTGCTGGCGGCCTTATATAGTGTGGGGCGTGTACTACACAGCCTGAGCTATGATTGGCCACAGGCATCCTACCTGTGGCCAATCATGGTTCTCCTCGCTGCTGGCGCTGTGATTGGCCAAGCATGCGGGGTCACAGTGCATGCTTGGCCAATCATGAGCCAGCAATGCACTGCGATGACGCAGTGCATTGTGGGCCGTGAGCGCCACACGAATTTGGCGCGAACGGCCCATAACGTTCGGAATTCGCCGAACGGGCGAACAGCCGATGTTCACGAACACGAAGCTCATCCCTAATAAACAGGCACTTGCACTAGTTGGCTGCTACACAGCCAGGATCACACATCTCCCCAGATAAGGAAAAACGGCAGTCCAAAGTAAGTTTCATTCTCTGATCTGCTTTCATTGTCCACAATTCTATTAGGATGTGCTATGACTATGAGGCTTACAGCCTCCCTATGGGTGCACCTGCACACATGCACCCACACTTGTATACATTGTACCATTCTGATTTATTGATATTGTATTACCAGATAATACAGCTTGTTCTAAATCATCCCCTGAAGATGGAACTAAGTATCTAAAATATTCTGAAACATGTTGGGATTTCTGTGTGCACTTTGTTTGGCCTCTTATCATGGGATCAACCATGTGTTTCAGAACTTCAGATCAGAAAAAAAATAAGCTACCTTGTGTATATTTGTATGCTTTTTGTACCCAATAAAATGTGTATATTTTTTTATATACGCCTCTTACTTCCTTATCTGGTTTTCATCCTTTGCCCATACAATCCCAGGGGCAATCATTTCTGTGATTCTTTTTCCTGTATTTTGGGATGTGGCTCAGTTTTCCAGTAATATAGCTATATGTGCCCCCCCTTATAATACTTCTCTTTATTTGTTTTTTGTTTTTTTTATTTATACTTACCTCGTGGATGGAGCATCAGACTGATGCTGTCCCCGCCATCTCTGCCCAGGAAACCGAGTCACCAATGGCTCCTTTTTCACAGATCCCCAAGAGGAGAATCAGTCAGTCAGTGTGTCTCCTTTCTGCTCCTCCATGCTCACTGGAGATCTGAGCTGTAGAGGGGCCGGGAGAGGCTATCTCAGTGGCTGGGACTGTCATCATTTAAGGCAGCTGGCAGATCCAGACTTGGGAAGACGAGATGATCCGCTGCCTTGACTGATGGCAGTGATGTCAGCTAAGAGCGGACTTCATACACTCTCTGCTGAAAACGGGTCACGGGTTTGCAAAACGAATTGCACTCCTGTGACCCGGAGGAGAAGCCCAGCCTAAAAAGCTCAGACTGGACTTCCCCTTTAACATTGATAAACAGAGGGGACATGTGTTGCCTCCTTTTTAGGAGAGATGCTATTTTCTAGATATTTGCTAGATGGAAATAGGCCTGGTGTGTGTGTGTGTGTGTGTATATAGAGGATATTCCTTGCCACTTAGCAGGGTCATATTAAACTGCATAATGGGATGATTGGATTATTGGTTGCAATACTCAGAAGTCTCACTAGACATCAATATGCTTTATACACATGTAGCGGATGACATTTTGGACAAAGTGTCATACAGATGAAAATTTTGTTTTTGCCTCAGAACGGTAGGGGTTCTGAGGGTTAATTATGTGGG
Source organism: Lithobates pipiens (assembly GCF_037356315.1). Classification (NCBI taxonomy): domain Eukaryota; kingdom Metazoa; phylum Chordata; class Amphibia; order Anura; family Ranidae; genus Lithobates; species Lithobates pipiens. The sequence continues at coordinate 604,751 of NW_027507714.1, read as the reverse complement.
TTGGCCTTGACATCATTCTGGCTGGGCTATGTTAGAAGTTCTGCCTGGCCATGTGAACAGGGAGGTGCACATGACAGGCCATAACCAGGCCTGGTTGGTCGTTTTGAGTATCAACCTTCTTGGAACCAATCCGTGGGAGTGCCAGGCCCTGCTGGGGAGTCTGGGAAGGGGTACTTAAGATGTGTAGGTCACGTGTTCAAGAGAGGAGTTTATGAGGCCCGTGTGGTCTGTTTGGTTCCAGGACCGGGGTAACCCCGTGAGGGGTCCCGGTCACGGGGTGTTCGACATCCCGCAACATGTTCCTGTTAGATGCCCCCAATAGACCCGTCTGCTCTGGGGCAGGGATCCGTCTGTTCCCGAATCTCGGTACCGGCTGGTCCGAGGCACAGTAACTGAGGGAAGATTCAAGGTGTCCGGGTGTGCTCTCTGATTGGGGGGACACCACAGCTTGTGGAAGTGACCGGGGAGGACTCTTCGGAGGAGGGCCGACAAGTGGCATCCTGAGAAGTGCCTGGTTACTGAGTTGGGAAGGACATTGACGAATCCACGCTTTTTCCAGTACTATTAAGGAGACAGAGAACGTTCCAGGTACTGAAGAAAAAGGTTCCTGTTCACCCTTAGTTACAACTTATACACCTTCATAGGATTGTTTCAAGTTTTGAGTGCTGACTGCCATGATCTCTGGCTAGAGATCTGTTCAGCCTTGAAGTACCCAGCTGTGAGTGGCTACTCTCGTGGTAGAATTAGAGACTTTGTTATATCTGCAGTTGAAGGTGCCAGAGTTCTTCACCCGTGCCCTCTGTTCCCATGAGAGACTGTGTTATTAGATGTTATCACTGCAAAATAAAACCTTTCAAAAGGACTTTATTTGTGTCAGCGTTCCAGTTGTTGGGTATCAACCCTGGGAACCCCTAGACATGGAAGGACAAGCCAAGCGGAAGTAACCGGTAAGCCCAGTTAATTAAGGCTGCCCTACAAAGGGTTATGGCCGCTACACCCATGTATCACTAACCCCCGAAGGAGCTGCTGGTTATTTTTGGGCTTACAGTTACCCTCCGTTTTCCTTATGGCACGTCTAGGGGATGTCCCGTGGTAGATGACCCAGTAACTTGAGACTGACAATAGATCCACTTGAATGGATTTTATTTGCAAACCATTGAACAGTCTTTCAACTTGGGATCAGAGTCTGACTGGACTGTGAGATGTTCAGCCTGGCCACAGGGGGCACTGTCTCTGGTGGCAGGCGTGGAACCATGATCTGCTTAAATTACTCTAAAAGGAATTAAAAGTAAAAGGAAGTTCAGGTGCTCTCAATGTCAAAGTCCAAAAACGTTAAAGAACTTGTTTACTTTGACTGCATCCAGAGAATAGCCATTCGCAGCTGAATGAGCACTCAGGTTGGACAGTCCCTCTCTCACAAGGCCTAGCAGCCAACAAGGTGCTTACTCGGGAACAAAGTCTTTGTCACAGACGTTGTTGCAGAACACGTAGGGAAACTAAGCTTTAGAACACTTGTAGGATACCTTGATCGTTCAGCCTGCTTGGCGATATCCACAAGACCGGATTCTCTCTGTAACTTCAGCCCTTCCAGGCTCTTGTTAAGAAAACCAACCCGTATGTGGTGTTCTACTAAAGAGTCCTCCCCTGGAATGCTTGAAGTACAATGGGTCTCTCCCGAACTGGAGATGGCACCCAACCACCTCAGAATCCTCCTTTAGTTTCCTTGCCTTGGGCTAGCCAGCCTGAGGCATTAAAGTCAGGTTGATCCGCACCCCAGGCAATAGCCTTCCAGTTGAGGTAGAGTTTAACTTTGAAAAACGCATAGCACGTGCTCTTCAGGAGCCCGCCGCTACACACACACATATATGGTAATGACTTACTCAAAATATGTTATTCTTTTCTGCAGTGCTTGATACAATGTTGCAAGAAGCGCTAATGTTTAACTGTTTAGTAGCTGATATATTTTTATCAAGACATATTTCCTCATACAAAATCACAACAGTGCATTGTGTTATCTACTTACAACCCATATTAATGTACGCCCTTTGTTTAAGCAACATTTAAATACATCTTTATTCTTCTAAAGTATCATTTTAAAAGGACAAAAAAAGGGAGAAGATGGGTGGTACATGTTGCTATTGGGACCCAACAATTCGAACAGGAACCTCAAAAAAAAAAAAGAAAATTAAATTAAAAAAGTGACAATGCCTTACAATTCCAGACAATGTATTAAGTGACAAATTGTGAAATCCAGTGAAAAAAATTGAAGTAAAATTTGTCACCTGCGGAATGCAATTATGAGATTGGTGACAGAGAGCTGTTGGTGATCATTTTAGCGCTGGCTGACAGAATGGAGACATCTCCTTGAAGGTACCACTGTGCCAGTTCCCATTCTTACTGACCATAAGAATCTCACAATCGGGAAGAGAATGGCCGCTTGATCCACAGGCTCCCATCTGAGGAGAAATAAATTTACCCAACAGAGGACGCAGATGAGCCAAAAATGGGTAAGGGAGATAGGAACTCGTCCACAACGAGATCCCGCTCCCTGCGGGGTAGTGACACGCAAGTTAGCGGTGGCATACCCGCGATCTTCAGATCGCAGCAGCGGGACCCGCCACATCCCCCACAGGCCTCATCACGGAACACACAGTCTGCTAACAGCATCCCAGACCGCCCTACTCCCAGCCAAGCCGATCCATCCCCTCACACAGCCTGCGCAGCACAGCCTCTGTGTCTGCAAGACATACAGAACATAGCTGCAGACATAAAAAATACACTGGCAGCTGCAATAAGGGAGCTCAGAATAGACGTTCAAGCGATGGCAGCATGCCTGCACAGGGTAGAAAATATCACACACAGGCAGGAGAATGCCATAACGCAAGTCCAACAAGTATCCGACCATCACTCACTCCAGATCAGAGACATGAACAGACATTTAGAGGACCTTGAAAATAGGGGTCGTAGACACAATATAAGAGTGAGAAACCTCACAGAAACCGTTGATCCCAGCAATCTCTATACATGCGTCCAATCTATCTTCAACAGTCTGCTTGACAGACCCCATGACTCGCCAATTGAAATTGAACGCATACATAGGGCTCTACGTCCCAGGGGCAGAGACACGGACCCTCCATGCGATGTCATCTGTTGCTTAGTGAATTTCCCTCAAAGAGGAAATCCTCAAGCGAGCCAGAGAAAGACGACAGATTCTACACGAGGGTGCGGAAATCAAACTCTTCCAGGATCTCTCGCCGATTACATTTCAAAATCGGAAAGACCTCCGACCTCTATTAGATATTTTACGATCAAGAAACATCCCATATCAGTGGAAATTTCCCTTCTGCCTCTCAGCCTCAGCAGGGGGCCGCACCGCTCTACTGCGGGTCCCGGTGGAGTTCTGCAACATTCTAAATGTGCCCATCCCTCTCCTGCCTGACTGGTACAATGACTGCTACAATGAGCACCGGGTAGCAACCCTCTGGATACGGATCACGGAGAAGACCCACATCGCCAGAGGTCCCCTCCAGCAACCCCTCCACTTCAAGCACGCGGTCATCCTACAAACGGAAGCCCTTCAGCCTCCCCTGCTCACAGGAGATCCCGACAAGAGGTCTAATCCAGGATTAACACAGCATGTAAACAGCTCCTGGGCGATCCCATTCACCTACTCGCCTGGAGGCTCAAGTTGTTTGTTTCTTTGTTAATTAGTGTCAACTGTTGACTCTCTCACGGCTACATGTTGCCTGCTCGCAACCGTAAAGCACTGTCTCCAAACCCTAGACTCGAGAATGATGTGCTTAACAGTTAAGCCCCGTACACACGAGCGGACTTTTCAACATCCAAAGTCTGACGGAATGATTCTGTCAGACTATTCGATCGTGTGTGGGCTGCAATGGACTTTTGATTCGCAAAAGTCTGACAGACTTTAGAAAATGGAACATGCTTCAAATTTTTCCGACGGAACTCCGCCGGACCCAGTTCCTACCAAAAAATTTGCTCGTGTGTATGCTATTCCGACGGACTAAAACCGACGCTAGGGCAGCTATTGGCTACTGGCTATGAACTTCCTTATTCGATTTCAGTCGTACGTCATCACGTTCGAATCCGTCGGAGTTTGGTGTGATTGTGTGTGGCCAAGTCCGCTCATTCGGAAAGTCCGTCAGAACTCCGGCAGAACTCCGGCAGAACTCCGGCGGAACTCCTTCGGAAGTCTGTCGGACATAAGTCCGCTCGTGTGTACGGGGCTTTAAACTACCTAGGCAAGCCCCTACATCCCACTTCACAGTGAAGAGAACAAAAGCACTTGCACAATATATGAGAAATTATAATGGCCAGTATCCTCGACGGAGCCAGAGGACGTTTACATTATAACTCACCCCAATACCCACCTCTTAAAGCGGAGGTCCACCCTAATTACCAGTCCTACGTCTATGTGATCCCCCCTTCCCTAATTGCTAGGTAACCCCCTTACCTTTCTGATGTCTTCTTCTGTTTTCTTCTTCTTTCAAATTTCCTGCCTCAGGAGATTCCGGAAAGGGGCGGTGCCGCTTTGAAAATGGGCGGGGCTTCAGCAGCAGGTCAATTCTTCCTGTCGGCCGCAGGGGCTCCTGGGATCATTGTTTTTATTTCCCAGGAGTCTGTGCGGTGCCCAGGCTCGAGTTCTCGCTGTTGTCAGTGCTCGAGCGGTATAATCTGCGCATGCGCGAGATCGCAGATTATACGGGTGGTGCATGCTGGGACATTAGCTGCACTGTGTCCCGGAAGACAATGCCTGTGGGCTTCACATGCCCACAGGCAAAATGGAAAACGTCTGGAGACATTTTCCTAATGAGTTTAGAAGAAAGAAAAACGGCTGCAAGAGACTCGGACATCATTTAAAAGTAAGTAAACAATTTAGAATAGTTAATTTTAAAGATTAATGCGGAAAAAAAAACGGCGGTGGAACCCCGCTTTAAGGTACAATTTGCACTCTAAATGGACTTCCCCTATCATATTACTTTGGAATGAACCATTATTATATTTTTCACATACAAGCTCATGTATGATCACGCACCTTGGAAACATACATTCAACTAGCGATGCTTCGGAACTCTAAAGACACTCTCTCATCCATAAGGATATAATTCCGCAGGACGCGATACTCTTGCTCAATACAACTATGAGACAGATAAGATGCAGACAAACCACCACGGCGCCCACAGATCCCCCGGATCGTCCAGAAGACACTGCTTTTATCCTTAACGGGAAGTGATAATCTAAACAATATCACACTGATTGCACCTAATAATGATGTATATGTTTTCTTTGATGTAATCATAGCTATGCTGGTGCAGGACAAGAGGGAGGTCCTCGAATAAGACTCTTAACACTCCCCCCATACCCCATAGGGGGGGTGAACGGTAACAATTGAAAACCACACAGTCCAAACCAGACAGTCTGATCACAGACACAGGCACTTCATCCCATAATCTGAATCGCGGAGTTCCTTTTCACATCAGATTCACACACACTATTCTACTTCCAAAACATAAATATACCCAACCCCATCAGAATCCCTCTTGTCCTGAATCAGCCCAAAACTGTAACATTCTGCTGCTGTATCCAACCCGTCCACCTCGGGCTCCACAGACACCACTTCAACAACACACACCATCTACATATCTCTTTTTACTAATCTAACATCCCACAAGGCTCAAAAACCAAACACCTATCACCAGGGTACAGGGCGCACAGTAGATACCCACTCTACATGTCTAACCTTTGACGTATTCCTAAAAGCAGGCAACTCAGATCTGCACCTATTTTGATATGGTCCACTTCACTTGTTTTAAAAAAAAAAGAAAAACCAACAACGTTAGACTTCTACTTGCTTAACACATGTTATATGTTATGTTCATCTCATCTGTTAAACGATACAGGGTTTTTTCAGGCTACACATCTTTGGCTGTTGATCAACGTTATAACAGGCGACACATCTCACTCTTAGATATTAAGCTACCACACCACAATCTCACAATGCCAATATAATCACTCCCTCCCGGTACACACTTAGGCCCCTTTCCATTTACTATGCACTGCCTCACGCTCATCCTCTGACATATGACCCTCAGACCTCCTTGACGGGGAATGGCTAGTCACGACCGAAACCTCCACTCCCCACACAGCAGATTCCTTGAATCACTGCTGACCAATTCCGGAAACCCTCCATCAAAGCAGGAAGAGTAGCTGGACTACCTCTCCCACCGGTACAAACCCCTATTCCCCTCACCCCTTGCCCCACATCCCATACGCCGCAACTTACACCATCTCAACTCCCAGACGCTCATCTAAACACCACAACCTCCCATTCTCACTTTCCCCCATCCCACCCCACACTTACTAATCCCTCATCTCCCCCCCTCTTTGTAGAGCTCACACGAGCCTTACTAATCCATACCTTACAACATCAAGTAGCATACATACTCAAAAACCACACTAAACTATGTCTCCGGAACCTGCAAACCCCCTCAAAGTCAAAGTTCTCTCTCTCAACACTAAAGGCCTAAATATCCCTGAAAAACGCTCACAAGTGCTCTCCATGATGAAAAACCACAGAGCAGACATCTATTTGCAACAAACACTTCAGATCAAACTGTATACCGAAATTAGACAACTTTCATTTCCCCAAAGCGTTTCATGCCACAAACCCATTAGCCAAATTAAAAGGTGTCTCCATTTTAATGGCGAAAAATTGTCCCATTGAGATAACGGACTCTTTGGCAGATCCAGAAGGCCGTTACCTCTTTATCAAAGGACATCTACACAACAGGCCGATCACCCTAGCCAATATCTATGCACCTAATGTAAAACAAGTCCCTTTCTTTCGCAAAGTGGCCTCTCTCCTTGCTTCATTCCAATCGGGATTGGTTATCTTGGGAGGAGATTTTAATATCCCACTAAATCCCATTTTGGACTCATCGACAGGAGCCTCATCCATTCCATATAGAGCAATACGTCAAATCCACTCCCAACTCCACAACCTACTCCTACACGATTCATAGCGCACTCTTCATCCACATGAAAAAGATTACTCCTTCTTCTCTGCCCCACATGATAGGTACTCCAGAATCGACTATCTATTTATATCCCAACAGGACCTACAATTTCTAACCAAGGCCTCGATCGAACCCATGTTTCTTTCCGACCACCACCCCATCTCTATCTTACTCACCTTCCTGGAAACCATTGTCAGAACCAAACTTTGGCGTCTGGACGCTTCACTACTAACGGACCAGTCCAATTTAGATCACATACAGTCCTGTCTAGAATCCTTCTTCCACCTAAACAACACTCCAGACACACACCCCATCACCCAATGGGAAGCCCACAAATGCACGATTAGAGGGGAACTCATAACTCTTTCAGCCAAACGCAAATGACAGAGACAAGCACACATTCAGGAGCTCCTAACCCAAATCAAAACCCTAGAAGCAGCACACAAGAAGACACAAGCTGTACTAACCCTACAACAACTCACACAGGTATGATCACTCCTATTGGACGAACTATCACAAAACACCAGACGGAAATTTGCCCTCTCACGCAAATAATTTTACGAACATAGTAACAAATGTGGAGCTTTGCTGGCCAGGGCCTTACAGAAAAAAAAAAGCAAGGCACACGATCAGACAAATCAAGAAAGCTGACGGCTCCATTGCTACGAGTAATATAGACATAGCCTCCAGCTTTGAGCAATACTATTACAAATTGGACAACATTTCTCACCCTAATTCACCCCAAAACACTCCAGAACGTAGGACCGCTGCCAACAGAGACTTCCTGAAACAATACGCCCCTAAACCAATATCTCAAGACATAGCTCTTACTCTTGAAAACCCCATCTCAGGGGAAGAAATTACGCAAGCAATCAAACAAATGAAGACAGGAAAGAGCCCAGGCCCAGACGGCTTCACCGTGGTATACTACAAAACATTCCAAAACACTCTCAATAACCCTCTTTTAACCGCCCTCAACTCCATTATCTCATCGAGAACCCCTCCACACCGCCTCTTAGAAGCTCACATAACTGTTCTACCAAAAGAAGCAAAAGACCACACCTCAGTAGCTAACTATCGCCCAATCTCCCTCCTCAATTTAGATACCAAAATTCTGGCCAAAATCATATCTAACCGACTTCTCCCACAACTTATCTCAACGGACCAAGTCGGTTTCATCCCTGGCCGAGAAGCCAGTGATAATACCATTAAGGCCATTAACATCCATTCTTATCTAATCTCATCACAGCAGAAGGGCTTCTTCCTTTCCCTAGATGCGGAGAAGGCATTCGACAGAGTGGCCTGGGACTACATGACTGAGACCCTACGGTCAATAGGCCTCGGAGACAATATGCTTAAACTAATCCTAACACTCTACACAAATCCCACAGCGCAAGTAAAAGTCAATGGCCACCTGTCGAATGCCTTCCCCGTCAGAAACGGAACTCGCCAGGGATGCCCCCTATCCCCACTCCTCTACGTACTCACTCTGGAACCATTTCTCAATCACCTCCAAAGCAACCCCAATATCAAAGGAATATCAACCCCAAAAAATGAATTCAAAGTCACAGCTTTCGCTGATGACATACTACTCTCCCTCTCAGAACCACATACCACACTCCCAAATCTTCTGAAAGACTTCAGAGACTTCCAGACCATCTCCAACCTCAAAATAAATTTAGATAAATCCTACGCTTTAAATGTCTCTCCACCTTAAAAAGTGGAACAAATCACACTTTTCGTGGTTTGGACAAACGGCCATAATCAAGATGAATATCTTACCACGCGTGCTCTATCTACTCCAAACGATCCCTATCAAACTCCCAATACATTTTTAAAAATGATCACAAGAATGAACCGAAATTTTATATGTGACCAGAAACACCCAAGAATCAGCTATAACCAGCTAATCAAACCCAAAACCAAAGGGTATATAGGAGTACCTGATATACATCATTATTATTGGGCATGCCACTTACAACGAATTATAGACTGGCACATACATAAACGGACCAAAGACTGGGTAGCCCTAGAGAACTCATTCTCTACATACCCCATAACGGGGACTCCTTGGATCAAAAACAAATTACAACCAAAAACCTTTAGGAATCACCCAACGATAGGCCCCACGCTGGACTGCTTTACGCAGTCTAACCACAGACTTAAACTCTCTGCAAACCCAGGCCCCCTCACACCGATCTTGAACAATCCACAGTTCCCACCTGGTATGGAACACCACCCTCTATCCCACACACAACCAAAAATAGGTCTACGTTTATAACACATAACACATAAAGGCAATTTGTTAACCCAAGAACAAATAGAAACATCCTGCAAAACACGTAAATTAAACGCGCTAGAATACTGGCAACTCAAGCACTATGTAGACAGCATTAAAAGCAAGATGAACCCAACGGAAGCACTAACAGACTTCGAAAAATTGTGCCTTAGCGACACTCCACAACGACACATCATCTCTAGGATATACAGTATGTTTTAGAACAATACGCAGACGAATGACGGAAGGGCCTGCAAAGCATGGAACAAAAACCTAGGTATAGACTTGACCAGTGACTCCTGGGACACAATATACAGAAATACCCACAAAAGCTCTATAAATGTCTCCATTCAGGAGACAAACTATAAAGTTATCGCACGCTGGTATCGCACCCCGACTATACTACATAAGTTTGACACAGCATACCCTGATAAGTGCTGGAGGTGCCAAAGTGAGCAACACATTACTCTTACACATTTGGTGGAAATGTCCCAACATTCAGGTATTCTGGAAACAAGTACACAGTATAATTGAGAGAATTACCACTTATACGCTAGAATAATCACCTGCGCAGTTCTTATTACACCTCCCTAAGACTGACAATATTCCGTATTTCAAATCACTAGCCATGAAGCTCGTTAACGTGGCTAAAATGTGCATAGCACCTCTATGGGGTGCTCCTAGAACACCCTCCATCTCAGATTGGTTCAAAAGAATATGCAGAATCGAAGAAATGGAAGAACTCATCGCAATATCTCGTAACACCACACAAATTCTCTACGATATAGGCCTGTTGGACACACTTTAACCACTTAAGGATCGCCGTATTGCCAATGTACGTCATCACAATGGCACCGGCAGGCACAAGCACGTACATGTACGTGCCTGCCTTCCAGCGGGTGGGGGGTCCGATCGGACCCCCTCCCGCTGGATACGGCGGTCCGTTTCACTGCAGGAGCGATCCGGGATGAGGGGATGGCCGTTGGTTTCTGGCCATCCCCTCTCGATCGCTCCTGGCCAATGAGAAGCTTCCTCCCACTGTGTATTGTATACACAGGCAGTGAGGAAGTGATGTCATTCTCCTCGGGGCGGTCTTTTAGACCGGATTACGAGGAGAAGACTAAAAGTAAGTGGACCAAACACTACACTAACACATAGGTACGCATAGGTACACAAATGTTTTTAACCCCCTGATTGCCCCTAGTTAACCCTTTCACCCCCTTTTGCCAGTGTCACTAAGCGATCATTTTTCTAATCGCTGCATTAGTGTCGCTAGGTAGCTAGTTACTTTTTTAGGTTCACCGCCAGGTTTTTATAGCGCTAGGTACCCCCATATACTACCCAATAATGGTTTTAACCCCCTGATTGCCCCTAGTTAACCCTTTCACCAGCGATCACAGTATAAGTGTCACTGGTGACGCTGGTTAGCCAGTTAGTTATTTAGGTTCCCTGTCAGGTTTTTATATAGCGCCAGGGACCCCCATATACTACCTAATAAAAATTTGAACCCCCTCATTGCCCCTAGTTAACCCTTTCACCAGTGATCACCGTATAAGTTTTACGGGTGACTCTGGTTAGTTTGCTTTTTATAGCATCAGGGCACCCACCATTTATTACCCAATAAAGGTTTAACCCCCTGATCACCCGACGGGTGATATCAATTAGGTTTTAGGGTCAGGGTCTGCATCGCCCCAGGCAGCGCTAGGTTAGTGCCAGTACCTCCCGTAGTGGTATAGAATCTGAACAGATCAATATCTGATCTGATCAGATCTATACTAGCATCCCCAGCAATTTAGGGTTCCAAAAAAACGCATTGTTAGCGGGATCAGCCCAGATACCTGCTGGCACCTGCGTTTTGCCCCTCTGCCCAGCCCACCCAAGTGCAGTATCGATCTATCACTGTCACTTACAAAACACTAAACACATAACTGCAGCGATCGCAGAGCCAGGCCTGATCCCTGCGATCGCTAACAGTTTTTTTTGGTAGCATTTTATATTTAAATCCGGAAGGCAGTGCTTGGTTTTCGGGGTCCCGTACGTGGCTAGGCTCCCAAAAAGTCCCCCACATGTGGTATCCCCGTACTCGGGAGAAGAAGCAGAATTTATTTTGGGGTGTAATTTGACTTTTGCCCATAGCATGTGTGAGCAATATATCATTTAGTGACAACTTTGTGCAAAAAAAAAAAAATTGTAAAATTCCTGCAACTTGTGGCAAAATATAAAATATTTCATGGGCTCAACATGCCTCTCCACAAATTCCTTGGGGTGTCTACTTTCCAAAATGGGGTCATTTGGGGGGGGGGTTGTACTGCCCTGCCATTTTAGCACCTCAAGAAATGAGATAGGCAGTCGTAAATTAAAAGCTGTGTAAATTCCAGATAATGTACTCTAGTTTGTAGACGCTATAACTTTTGCGCAAACCAATAAATATACGCTTATTGACATTTTTTTTACTAAAGACATGTGGCTGAATAAATTTTGCCCTAAATGTATGAGTAAATTGAGTTTATTCAATTTTTCTTATAACAAAAAGTAGAAAATATCATTTTTTCTCAAAATTTTCGGTCTTTTTCCATTTATATCGCAAAAAATAAAAATCGCAGAAGCAATCAAATACCATCAAAAGAAAGCTCTATTTGTGGGAAGAAAAGGACGCAAATTTCGTTTGGGTACAACATTGCATGACCGCGCAATTACCAGTTAAAGCAGTGCAGTGCGAAATTGTAAAAAGACCTCTGGTCCTTAGGCTGTTAATTGGTCCGGGGCTGAAGTGGTTAAAACAACTGAAGTGTACCTTAAAAATATGCAACCACCGTAAATGAGAGAAACCATACCATAAGCCAATTAGATCAGTAGAAACTGAAAGATCAGCTGTAAAAATCCTCGAGACACTGAATCTCCATGGGGAGAAACTCAATTGAAGCATTCTATCAATATACACAAACAAAGACATAACCTGTCAAGAGCTCCATCAAACATAATACACTCACATCAACTTCTGGCAAACCACAAAATGTATCTCCTTTATAGCTACCCCTACCCCACCCCCACCCCCTCTCTTCCTAAATAACTTCTGACTCAGGACGAAATTCGAAGTTGTGCTGGACACATACACGAACAAATAAACAAAACCACAAGACAGAACTCAATATTACATTCTTCACACATTTTAAGTTAATAGTAGGCACCACAAAAGAGATAACTTAGGTGGCAATATTAAAATAACCTATCTTGGAATCAACTTCAAACACATCTTACAGACCTATACACCTTAAATGTTTCCCCAATCTTACACACCATCAAACAAGACTTGCAGAAATGGAATAAGCCGGGGACGCCGCGAGGCATAGGGACGGCCGGGCGCCATCTTGAGGCCTACGGGCAGGCCGCATCGCGCCACACGCCACCAACGAATACCAGAGCCTCCGTATTCCATCCCCGCAGGTCCGCGACCCGCCAACTAAAGGGGACTCTGAACAGGCGTGGATCGTAGCCGACAGGCCCCTCTCTACACCCGGGGCGGCGTAAACGAAGTAGGCCACAGTAGACTTCCACGGGCGCCATCTTGGGGCCTATGAACCGGCCGTTCCGACCTGACCTCCACCGCCGGGCACCTGAGCTACAGGCATCCCACATCAGCAGACCCTGAGCACCCGACGACCGCTGTTGAGGAGCCCCAGGATGCAACCAGGACCCGCTGAAACGCCAGCCATGACTTGGGCCTTCAACCTGGGCACACAGTGAGTAATACAGAGCCCATCTCACCCCCCTCACCCTCACAGACAACGTTGCCCAGCACCCGGTTCCCCCTGTCATCCCTCCCTACAAGCCCTGGGTCATTTGGGGAACAAGAGCCACCAGTGGGACAACAAGAGCCAGCAGGCCTATTGAAAGAATACCAGCGGCCATATTGCTACACCCTGACTGCTCACCACACTCCTAAACCCACCTGCAATAGACTGACCTGGCTGTCCGGGATACAAAAGTACACCTGTAAGGATTGTACATAGGATACACTCCCCTCAATTGCTAGCCTGCCACATATTTTCAGAACTGGCAATAGGGGCAGCGGCCTGGTGTATAGCCTATATGCTATTGATGTAAAACAACCCTGGTGACCTGGGGACCTGAGAAGTGAAAACGGATCATCTTGACTATGTCAACGCACTCACGGAGAAGTACACATACCCATACCCTGCGCTCTCTGGGGACCCCGCAGAGCAAACCATCATCCGCAAACCTGAGCAAATTTAAATACTCGGGCAGCGGTAAACATTCCAAAAAGACGCCCCCGCAGGACAACGGTATCATAGAAGATATGGAGGACGACGAGGTCTCTCTACCTGCCTCTGAAGACTCTACTGCTGGGGCCAATAAGACTGACCACCTGCTCACCTATGCGGCCATGACTGACATTGCGGCCGACATTAAAAGCTCCTTCACAGCTGCAATAACGGACATTAAAACCGAAATTCTGCGCCTAACGGAACAACTGGCGATAACCGACCGGGCAGGGAAGAGAAGAGACAGAGCCCTGATAAGACTGGATGACATCGCAGCCACACATTCCCAACACCTGATTGACATGAATCGACAAATTGAAGATTTAGACAATCGAGGACGCAGAAATAACATCAGAATTAGAGGAGTACCTGAGACTGTCCCCCAAGAACAAATTAAGCCGACTCTCACAGCCATATTCAATACCCTCATGGAAAGGCCGGAACAATCCCCTATTGATTTTGACAGGGCGCATAGGGCCCTCAGGCCTAGGGCACAAGATGGAAACCCCCCGAGGGACATCATTTGCTGTTTACCCAACTACTGCCTGAAGGAAGACATTCTTCTAAAGGCCAGGGCCAGAGAGCGGATAGTACATGAAGACGCTGTGATCCAACTCTTCCAAGATCTGTCGCCAATTACACTCAAAAACAGGAGAGCCCTGAAGCCACTCCTGGAAGTACTACGGCACAAAGGAATTAGTTATAGATGGAAGTTCCCGTTCGCGCTTCAAGCAAACTTCCTGGGGAAACAACACTTACTCAAAGTACCAGGGGACCTCAACAAATTTTGTGATGAGCTTCAGATTGACACCGTAGAGCTCCCAGAGTGGTATGCCGAGTTCCGCCCACCCCCAGAAGTGAACAATCCGCAATTCTCGCCGGGACCGTCACATACGCAGTCGCCCTACCAACCTGGTAGACACCGCAGGAACCCGGACAGAAACAGTTTCGAGCCCCCGTACCCCTCCAGAAATGCCAGAAGCCCAAGAGGGAGAGACGCAAGGGACTACTGACCTGATGGGGCTGCTCATAAGTTCTGTCCCTGCAACCTGTGTTCTGTTGCCACCCATTGAACATTGTGGCCACCCGATTGCCTACGGACGACGTGCACAATTTCAACGTGAACACTGCACTCATGTGTAAATTACACGCAGTATACCACTAGTCAGAGTGACCTACGACCGCACCTGGTCTTCTGCTTCCAATTGAACTGTAAGTACCAAATGCCACGCCAGCTGCTGTCTCCCCGGTGCAGCCTGGTAGGGTATATACCTGACCCGGACAACCGGGTTCCTCTTACAGCTTCCTGAACTTTATGCGGGCCACTCTGATCCTGCCATAGTGGAGACTTAAGATGTATACTCGGGACTGCAGCTGCACCGTATTAAGTATATATCTCGGGCCTACACTCCTGGTCAATTGGTTCAATGGGTTCGTTGGTTTGTTAAAGGGTTAAACTATTTACTGTTTGTTGTTACATACCGGGTTGCAGAATGTTATGATACCATTCTAGGCTGGCAGATGTGCATGTCTCAACCACCTTTGACCTGAATTGCTCCTGCCTGAGCTTGTTATAATAATTTTTTTTTTTTTTTTTTTTTTTTAGGTCCATTACCTTAGGCGATTTTATACGTTCTTCATGGTTATGTACTGTTGATAGAGGTTTTTTCTTAACATTAACGGTTAATTTGGGCAATGTCCATGTGCAATGTCATTACCCCAAGCGATACCACCTGCGGCTAATACTTTTTACCAACTTAGCCTTACATCTGATCCCAGACACCCTAATCTCAAAGGGGGAAACCCCCCCCCCAGCCTGAACTCTTCGGTCCTCAGGTCCCATCGGACCTTTTCATAGGGTTAACTACTTCTAATATCACACTGCGCTGCTACACAGCGCAACTCATACCACTACCTGCTATTACACCTCCCACTACCCCAACAGGGGAAGTACCACCGTACTTTGGAACGAGCCAGACGCTGGTCTGACCCGTTCCACAAGGTGGGCAGATCGATCTGCCCCACCAAACCACCCTACCTGTTCCATCCCCCTCCCCTACTTACCCTTACCCCCTATTTACATAGTCACCCCCTTACTTCTACACTACCCCTACCCGTTTACACCTCACGATAACAGTGGGTCCGGATTATATTGGCTGACTACTGTGTCCCCTCAAAACATATCACGCTAGCAGTCACACCTTCACCATGGCATACGCTTTCCTGGGAAAAGCTCCTACCATTATCTCCCATAATGTGAACGGTCTAAATGTACCCGAAAAGAGGTCTAAACTATTGAGGGAACTTAAAAAAGCCCGACCTTCAGTTGTCTTCCTACAAGAAACCCATTTTAAAAGCGGTAATATTCCTAGGCTCACTGACAACGCCTTTACCACAGTATATCACGCCACCAACTCCCTGGCCAAAACTAAAGGAGTATCCACCCTCTTCCACAAAGATGCTCCCTTTGTGCTGAAGCAACAATTGGCCGATCCCGAGGGGCGTTTCCTATTCCTCAAAGGCTCATGGGAAGGGTCCCCTATAACCTTCGCTAATGTTTACTTCCCTAATACCTCCCATATATCTTTCTGCGACAAAATCGTAGGGGAACTCAAATGGTTTGCTGAAGGATGCATCCTCCTTGGAGGAGATTTTAATGTCCCTCTTGCACCCCTGAAAGACACCTCCACAGGACACACGCAAGTGCCGTATAGAACACTCAAAAGAATAAAAGCCCTCCTGCAATCACTAACACTAGTGGATTCTTGGAGATCCATGCACCCCACAGGCAGGGACTATTCCTTTTTCTCCGCACCACACAAAAAATATTCGAGAATAGATATGATATTCATTTCGCAAAGGGACCTTGGTAACCTACTCTCAGCGGAAATAGGCATTATAGCCCTCTCCGACCATGCACCTACGGCGGTTACACTGCAGCTAAAAGCGCCATGCAAGTCTGTATTTAACTGGAGACTGAACTCCAACCTACTCACTGATCCAATTATAAAAGAGGACATCCTACACGCCATCAACACCTATTTTGTTCACAACATTGACACTGACACAACCCCTCTGAATAATTGGGAAGCACACAATTCTGTAATTAGAGGCGAACTTATTAAATGGGGTGCCAGGAAAAAGAGGGAAAGGGAAAATGAAATTAATAAGCTCTCCCAGCAAATAGCAAACCTTGAATTGCAACACAAACAATCCCAATCACTCAAAGTAGAAAGTCAATTAACTCAACACAGGACCGCCCTAAGACTCCTGTTAGAAATGAAACTTAAACGCTCCCTGTTTTTTAAGAAAAGTATTTTTTACGAACACGGAGACAAGAGTGGTAAACAACTAGCCAAAGCTCTAAAAGACGCCACGCTGGCGAACCATATCCACGCGTTGAAAGATAGGAAAGGCACTTTGAAACACAACCCGGAAGAAATAGCACGTATATTCCATAACTATTATTCTGAACTGTATAAACTTCCAGCCCAACACAAACCGCCTCCCATCACTGACAGTAGAGGATACAAACGCACTTGAGGACCCCATAACTGCCACTGAAATCTCAAACGCGATTGCAGACCTGAAAGCAGGGAAGAGCCCCGGACCCGACGGCTTCACATCACAATATTATAAAACTTACACTACTGCCCTAATAAAGCCCCTCCGTTCAGCCTTTAATTTCTTGGCAAAAAACCAACATGACTCCCAATCCTTCCTCATGGCACACATAGCTGTGATTCCTAAGCCCAACAAAGAACACACGGACTGCGCAAACTTTCGACCCATCTCACTCCTCAACATAGACCTAAAACTCCTAGCCAAAATACTAGCCAATAGACTAAAACCCCTTTTAGCGAACATGATCGGCCCTGAACAAGTGGGGTTCATGCCGGGGAGGGAGGCCCGTGACAACACCATTAAGGCCTTGAACTTGATACATTTTGCACGCAAATCCGGCACCAAGGGCATGCTGCTCTCTACTGATGCCGAGAAGGCCTTTGATAGGGTCTCCTGGGAGTACATGATGGCTACATGCTCGCACATTGGCCTTGGAGGAAACATGTTGTCATGGATCTCAGCTCTCTATTGGAACCCCCAGGCCAAAATCAAAATTAACAATATTCTCTCAGAACCCATATCCATTCATAACGGTACACGCCAAGGCTGCCCCCTGTCACCACTTCTCTTTATTCTGACCCTGGAACCTTTAATTAGAACTATTAACCTAAACAAGGACATACAGGGATTTACACTAAAGGATAGAGAATATAAAATTGCTGCTTATGCTGATGATCTCCTATTCTTTCTCACCAACCCTCACATCTTGATACCCAACCTACACAAAGTATTTCAAACCTTTGGATACATATCCAACTTTAAAATAAACCAGTCTAAATCGGAAGCCCTAAACCTCACCCTACCACAAAACCTCCTTGAAAATTTACAAACCAATCACCCCTATAAATGGGAACGGGGCGCCCTTAAGTATTTGGGTATAAATTTATCCAGCGACATTGAAAAATTATATGATGCAAACTATAAACCCCTACTTGCCACGATCAAAAGAGACCTCCTTAAGTGGAATGCAAAAATGTTTTCCTGGTTTGGGAGGGCCGCCATATTAAAGATGACGGTACTCCCTAAACTTCTGTATGTATTTAACGCCCTACCAATTAAAATCCCGGAACTCTTCTTTAAAACATTAAACCAAATTCAAAGGCAATTTGTGTGGGCTGATAAGAAACCTAGAATCCAATTCCGACATTTAACACTGGCTAAAGGAGATGGGGGTATGGGATTGCCCGACTTCAAAAAGTACCACCAGGCTACCCATGTCACAAGAGTTATAGACTGGCATTGCCATGGCCTGAATAAGGATTGGGTTCAAATAGAAAACAACTTGGCGGGACGCGGCATCCTCTACCTCCCATGGTCGTTTCATGCCAGACAGCCCAAACTTATAGATCACCCACTAATTGAAACAACAATAAAGATCTGGCAAACACTGGTAAAACCACAAAAGATCGCAACAAACCCAGGTCCCCTGACGCCACTCGCGAATAATCCCGACTTCATCCCAGGCCTGCACCACAACCTACCACAAGACTTCCTAGTGCACACATGTATATCAGGTACACAAGTTAAGTCATTCGAAACTTTGACCGAGGAGGTGGGGGAGCTGTTTCCTGGAAGTTGGTTCTACATCCAATTAAAGGATTTCCTGGTAAATAACAAATACAAAAAGCAATTTCGCCTCCCATTGACTCGGATTGAGAATATATGTTTACAGAGATCACCAATAATGAACACCACATCTCTTGCATACTCATTGCTAATTCAAGCATCACAAGCTGACAAAAACAAATTCAAAACAAAGTGGGAACGTGATCTCCAGACAAGCATATCTGAGGAGCAATGGAATAAGGCATGCGTGCTGGCACACAAGTGCTCCTTAAGCTCCAAATACCAGGAAATATCCTACAAAATTTTAGCTCAGACTTGTGCTGGAGATGTAAGACTCACAAAGGTACCTTTCTGCACATTTGGTGGGAGTGCCCGCTAATACAAGCCTATTGGGATGCAATCAAATCCTGGATAAAACACATAACAGAAACTCGCCTAGAATTGAACGCGGCTATGTGCTTGATTAATCTGGTCCCCACCAATTTAAGCCGCTACAAAAAATCATTGTCCAGACACTTACTCACGGCCGCTAAAACACTGATACCAATACATTGGAAAAAAACCAAAACACCGAGCATTACAGACTGGTTAGACAGAGTGCAATACATCTACAAGATGGAGGAGATTGTGGCTACCAAACATGAAAATAGCACGAACTTTATTAAAACATGGCAGCCATGGCTGATCTTCACACTCTCCCCTGAATTCCACACGCTTAGAGATTAAACTTTTCAGCATCTGTTGACCCTTATCACGGTGGGAGCAAAGCTTAAGCAGACATAGAACCTTTCTAATTAACTGAGTTATGAATGATAGCGATGGGATGATCACACCCCACACCCCCCTCTCCTTACCCCCTACCTCCCCCCCTCCCCACACCCTCCATATTGTTCTCAACTGTCCCCAAACATCATACGCTACTTTACGTCTTCAATTGTGTCCTTACTCCAACCTAGCCGCTAGCCGAATCTGAACACAGTGGAGATGTACTTATATGTTATGTTATGTTGTTTACAGATTGATTGCAATGATATTTGTATTCAGACATTGACTGTAAACCTGATCTTATTTTCAATAAAATCTTTTATTGTGAAAAAGAAATGGAATAAGCCAACATTTTCATGGTTCAGAAGAACTGCAATCTTAAAAATGAACATCCTACCAAGACTTCTATATGTCATGTAGGCCATACCAATCCATTTACCCCCAACGTTCTTTGCTACATTCAAAACCCTATGTTTAAAATTCCTATGGCGTGACAAACGTCCACGTATAAAATTTGAACTCTTGACCGCACCCAAATCCAAAGGGGGCATATGGCTTCCCGATCTACATCACTACTACAAAGCCTGTCTACTTACAAGAATAGTGGATTGGAATATCCACGCATCCACAAAACAGTGGGTAGAATTCGAAGAATATATAGCGGATACCCCCTTAGCCACAGCACCCTGGCTATACCCCAAACACATCCCAAATACAGCTTACACACACATTCTTATAGGCCCCACTCTACGCTGCTTCCACAACACTTGTATCAAATTGCAGTTCTCAACAACACTGGGCCCCATGACCCCTATCCTAGCAAACCCCGACTTCCCCCCCCGGAATATCCAAGCTCTTCCCTCCCACCACCTGGCCGCATACATATACACGAGCTAAACATTTCTTCCAAGGAAATACTCTTCTAACCCATGAAAAGCTGGCATCACAACTGAAAGATCAGAAATTCCCTTTATGGACGTACCTACAAATACGACATTTTTTATCGAACCCAAAACACAGGTCACTCTGGACCAGACCCCTCACTCCTATAGAAACACTATGTTTGGAAACCACTCCGCAAAGACACTTAATTTCCTCCATCTACTCACTACTTTTTACCAATTACCCTAAGAAACACAAAAACTGCCATTACTGGGAGAGAGAACTCTCAATTACCATCACAGATGATCAGTGGGAACAGATTTACGAGAACACCCTCAAGGGCTCGCTAAATGTATCAACCCAAGAAAATGGATACAAGATCCTTAACCGTTGGTACAGATTCCCAACCCTCGTTAACAAGTACATGCCCTCAACATCAAACTTATGCTGGAGATGCAATTCAGAACCTGGTTCACACCTGGTGGTCATGCCCCATCATCCAAAAATTCTGGAAGGAAGTACACATCATCACATCAAGGATAACCACACTTACCCTAGACTTCTCCCCTGCACAGCTACTATTACACCATACCACACTACCCAAAAGGGGTTACTTAAAATCTCTGGCAAGGCACATGCTGAACGCAGCCAAGCTATGCATACCGGTCCTATGGGGCTAACCCAGGGCTCCCTCAATCAAAGACTGGCTTCTGAGAGTCAACAAAATTGCAGAAATGGAAGAGCTCATAGCCATTGCATATGATAATATCACCAAAAATAATACACGTTGGGCATGCTGGTCCCACTTTAAGACTACACCAGAATTCAAACACGCAGTCCAAGCACATATTACTTAAAACTATTTCAATACACATTCTCTCAACAAGCTCATAGCATCCTAAACAATGTTGAATGTATAGAAGGACTGAGGAGGGCGGGGCTGAGATCCAGGGCCAGTTTGGAGGCTTCTGCCCCCCCCAACTCGATCTAACCCATCCTCTTACTCTCCAGCCAACCCCACACCATAGCCAACTCTACAATCCTTTCCACTCCTTTCCTACCAAACCCTAAACAAATCTAACCCCAACCCTTACACCTACCTGTCTCCGAGAACCCCTTCCCACCCCCCCACCTTATCCTTCCACACACAACCAACGGACTTCACCAAGACAACCAGCGGGACTGGTTGTCTCCACTCATATACGAATCACAAGATACACACTCAACTGATCTGAATAAGGCCAGATACATATGAACCTTACAACCCCACAGAAGCATTAGAACTCTACTCAACATATACCAAACAACTGTGAAAACAGAGATAACAGCACTCAACGAGAACACACCCTCCCAAAAACCTGTCAAACCACCCTCCAGGAAAGCTGCACCGCCACCCGGAATACAATAGAATACAAAATTCGACATCCCTATCCACAAGCTAATGTATGATGCTGTGTTATCGTTATTGACACACTTGTTTTCCTGAGGAAAGATGTGAAGCCTGTGTATCTCTTTAAACCATTGGTTACTTGTAATTACTGCTTTGCTTGGACAATTCTGTTCATTGTTAACTTTTCCTTGTTTTTCCTCAATAAAAACATTATGGAATAAAGAATTTCACAATCTTGTCTTATCTCTCCCAGAAGGGCACGAGGGGCTCTTTTCTTGTCTAGTTTTAATCACATTGTCTCATTCTTACCCGGTACTAAGAATGTAAGGGCTGATGCTTTGTCATGACAATTTCCCCCCACTTCCAAGATGGAGTCAGTTCTGGTTCCTGCGATTCCTCCTGATCATATTCTGGCTACAGTTCGCACCAGTCTCACTTCTCCTTTGGGTGACAAAATTCTTGCTGCTCCGGTTCATGCTCCTCCAGAAAAACCTTGTGACTGCTGCTTTGTCCCAGAGAGTCTCTGTACTGCCATGCTCCAGACTTACCATTCTCCCAAGGCTGCTGGCCACCCTGTGAAGAATTAACTCTTTTGGGCCATTTTCCAACAATTATGGTGGTCCAGTCTACGTGCTAATGTAACTGCCTTTGTAGCTGCCTGTTCGGTGTGTGCTCAGAGTAAGACTCCTTGACACCTTCCAGTGGGCCTCCTACAACCCATACACAATGGAGAGAGGCCCTGGACCCACCTATCTATGGATTTCATTGTGCAGTTCCCTAAATCCCAGGGCAACACAATTATTATGACGGTTATCGAAAATTTCTCATTGTATTCCTCTTAAAGTGGTTGTAAACCACTTTGACCTACAGGTAAGCCTAGATTAAGGCTTACCTGTAGGTCCAAGAAATATCTCCTAAACCTATACGGTTTAGGAGATATTTGCCCGAAGACAGGCACCGCTGTCTACGGCGCATGCGCCGTAGACAGCAGCGCGCAGGCGCACTGAGCGCGGCATTTCCAACAACGGAGGTGTCAGCGCCCATGCGCATGTGCGGGAGTGACGTCATCGCAGCTCCGCCAAATGACAGCGGCGGAGCTGCGAGACCCCACCGAAAAGATGGAAGCGCCGGACTACAGGGGACAGTGGTGACATCGCTGGCTCCTGTGTCAGGTAAGTGACACATAATGGGCTACTATGCGATGCATAGTAGTCCATTATGCTTTGCCTTTGCAGGGAATGAAAGAGGAAGTAAACTCATCAGGGTTTACTTCCTCTTTAAGAAGTTGCCCAATTCTAAGGAACTGACTTTCATTTTTGCACGGGAGATCTTTCTCCTACATGGGCTACCCAAGATGATTGTCTTGGACAGGGGTAGTCAGTTTTTGTCCCGGTTCTGGTGAGCCTTTTGTGCACAGTTGGGAATTCAGCTTGCTTTCTCCTCTGCGTATCATCCGCAGTTTAATAGAGCTGCAGAATGAGACAATCAGTCCTTGGAGCAATTCCTACATTGCTATATTTCTGACCATCATAACAACTGGTCAGACCTCTTACCGTGGGCAGAGTTTGCTCACAATAGTGCCTTGAATTCTGCTTCCCGATTGTCCCCATTTATGGTGAACTATGGTTTCCAACCCCTCCATCTTGCCTGAATCATTTGTTTCCGCAGAGTATTCCTGCATTAGAGAAGCATCTCCATGGTCTTTGTTCCATGTGGGCACAAGTCCAGGAGGCTTTGTGAAATACTAATGATAGGTACAGACTCGTGTTGACCACAGACACCTGCCTGCACCTTCCAGACAGGATCTGGCTGTCATCTCGCAACCTCCAACTTCGTGTTTCCTTTCTGAAGTTCGCACCTCAGTTTATTGTGCCTTTCCATGTTCTTCGCAGGATTAACCCAGTGGCTTACGCATTAGACCTTCCTTCGAATAAGAGTATCTCGAATGTATTTCATGTCTCCTTATTAAAACCTTTGGTCTGCAACCGCTTTACCACCTTGGTGCCTCATCCTCACCCTGTACAGGTTGAGAACCATGTGGAGTATGAAGTACAGTCCATTGTTGACTCCCTTAGATTCCGTGGGCACAGTACCTAGTGCATTGGAAAGGGTAGTCTGGAGGAACGTTCCTGGGTCTCATCCTCGGATGTACATGCCCCTGTCCTCCATGATTTCCATAGACATCTTCCCCTCAAGCCTGGTGGTCCTCCGAGGGGAGGGGGTCATTGAGGAGGGGGTACTGTCAGAGCTGGGCTCAGCCCTTCTTTCTCTGAGCTGGCAGCTCAGCTGTCGGCTAACTTCCAGCTCCTATCTCTCCTCAGTTACTCACCTGTTGATATCCTGCTCGTCAGTCCTGCCTACTTATGCTGTCCAACACAGATGATCTCTGCTTTCGTCTTGGCCACATCTCTAGAGACGCTCTTTTGTGTTCCTGTTAAACACTTGCTTGGCTGAAATTCCTTCTGGCTCCAGATACTGCTTGCTGTTCTACTACGCTCATCTCTGGCTCCCTGATGTTTTTGCTTGTCTGAATATCCGTTCCGGTTCCTGATCTCTGGCTGAAGTAACTGATAAATACAACCTATTATTATTATCAGTTATGTATTACTTTGTCTAGTCCCTATAGATTAGTTAGTCTATTAATACTCTGAGCACATGCTATCGTTAATATCACAATACCACAAAGTTAGCTATGAAACCAAATACACGGTCTAAGCTCAATCAAATATCATTTATTTCCCAAGGAAATAAGAAAGCTTACATAAGGTATCCATAGAAATTACAAGAGTACATAGCATACAATTAGAATACAATACAAGCAATACTTAGCGGGTCCTCGTGGCTGTCCTCATGGTGGAGTGAGAGGAAGCTCTCTTTGATGATTCCCTTTTTGATAAACACACCTCAGCCACACCACATCCCATTGCCCACCCCCTTTACCTGTGGACAAATCAGTGTCTCTGGGGCGTCTCCTCCCCCAGGCTAAATATCTCTGACTGTCCTGCCATAATTGGCCTCTGGGGGGCAGTGGTTGCCCATGAATTGCAACTGCTCCAACTGGGTTCACATCTTGTGATTCGATCTCGGACGCCCTTTCCGCTCACTAGGCCTACTTTTTGTCCTCACAGACAGACCGGAGCCACCATTGTCCTCAATCTATTTGAAGCTCTGTGCACACCAGGTGGGCTGAAGAGAATTCCTTTTGCTATGCAGATTCTATTTGGTGCCACATTCCTCTATACCTTTTAAACGTGTGGGACTGCAAGTGTCAACACGGCTGAGCTTGGTTGTACAAACAGATGTGTAGAACTTTAGATATATAAGATTAATTCATGTTCAATTCCAACACTGGCTATGTTTTGACTATGTTTACTGTTTACCTTTTTACCATTTATTATTATTTTTAAACTTAAATTAAAGTGAGATTTAACTGTACTTCTGTCTCAGGCTGATTCATGGTTTCTGACAGTTACGCAGAGTAAATAGATACCAAAAATGTCATGCTTTAAAATTGCGCATGCCGGCAACAAACGGTGATAGCCATAGGGAATGCTTTAAAAGCCTTTACAGGCTACTACTTTAGATTTACACAGGAGGTCCAGTGCTAGAATTACTGTCCATGATCTGATGTTTGTAGTGATACCTCAGATGTGTGAGTGTCACAGATCAGCTGCGGAGCTGATCTGTGTCTCCCCTTTACTGCAGTGGGTCGGCTGGCATCTGTTGTCCACTGTCAGTAGTTCAGCTCTGTGCACTCTACAGCTGTGGGCGTCGACGCCCTTCACCTGTTGCTTGATATATGTTTCCTTCCTGTCCAGCCCCTCATGTGCTTCTCTATTTAAATCCCTTCCTATCTTGCTACCATTGCTTGAGCAACGTTTGTTTCTGAAGCTCCCCTGTGTTACCTGTTTTACCTGACTTCTCGTGAACTGATCTTCTGTGTACCGACCCGGCTTGTTCTGATTACGTAGTCTGCAGCCCGCCCTGACCTTGGCTCACTATCTGGCTTTCCTCGCTTCATCCATCCTTGTCTACAGTGTCTTCTGGTACTTCCCTAGCGAGCAGGGTGAACCCAGGGGTCGTGAGTCCAAACCTTCGTGAGAGGGTCCCTGGCGGAACACCGGCTGTCACCTGCTCGCCTGTGGGTTCGCTGTAAGTAGTACTGTGACAGTGAGTTGATTGTTGTTTGCGTGTGTGCAGCACCGACACGTGTGTTTGCCTTTGCATATGAGCATACGGGCTTGGGGAGCTTTACATTTTTTATTCA
The DNA here is from genome assembly GCF_037356315.1 of Lithobates pipiens. Classification (NCBI taxonomy): domain Eukaryota; kingdom Metazoa; phylum Chordata; class Amphibia; order Anura; family Ranidae; genus Lithobates; species Lithobates pipiens. The sequence goes on along the minus strand of NW_027507714.1, from coordinate 578,659 downwards.
TTATTTATTTTTCTTTTACACTGTCGCTTTAAATTTAATTACATTTTTTTTCAATTTTATCTTTGTCACAAAGTATATAAACATGCCTTGTGACAATAATAGGCAGTACCAGATATTCTTTATGGAGACCCCAGATCTCTCCTCTGCCCTTAAATGTATTTGATTCCACCAAAATCAGTGTGCCCAAATGCTTTCCATTTTTAAAACCGGTGCTGGGGAAACCAAAAGTAATTTATGCTAATCGCTTCCTACATCAAGCAGTCAGAGCTGTTACAGCCTTTGTCCACCTCTGTGATCAACCAGTGGAGTGTCAGGACAGCCTGCTGAAGAAGGTGTTTTTTTTTTTTTTTGGTCACCTATGGATTGCAGTTGGTAAGTACTTTGGTTGCTGCAAGGATTTCCCCCCTACCGCACCACCCCTTCATGTTCAGCCTCTTATGGAGTCTGAAGATCCATAATGTTGGAAGGTAAACCCTTCTGAAACTGGGTATCCCTTGTGCTGGGTGCGGGCAGTGTTGCTTAGCAGTGGTGGCTGGTGCTCAAACTGAAAAATTCTGAAAAAAAAACATCAATTGCAGCCTCACTGTACCATCAAACGCAGCCACTGTGCCCATCAATCCAATTCCTTTCTCTTCACCCCTCAGATCAGTCCTAATTCCTGTCCCATCAGACCTCAAATCATGGTACATAGCATTTCTCACAAATCCTGGTACATAGCATTTCTCACAAATCCTGGTACACAGCATTTCTCACAAAGCCTGGTACATAGCATTTCTCACAAAGCCTGGTACATAGCATTTCTCACAAAGCCTGGTACATAGCATGTCTCACAAAGCCTGGTACATAGCATGTCTCACAAAGCCTGGTATATAGCATGTCTCACAAAGCCTGGTATATAGCATGTCTCAAAAAGCCTGGTATATAACGTCTCACAAAGCCTGGTATATAGCATGTTTAACAAAGCCTGGTATATAGCATTTCTCACAAATACTGCACAATTAGCGCCCCCCTAGTCTGCACGATTGCCACCCCCCATCTGCACAATTGCCACCCCCCAGTCTGCACCTCCCCATCATGCACAGACCCCCCCCCCCCCAGTCACTCACTAAGTGGAGAGAATGAGAGAGAGTCAGGACTACAAAGAAGGGAAGGGAATGAAGAGTCCAGCCAGACCTCCAGGATTAGTGTGTGCGGAGTAGAGGGGCAGGGCAGCTCACATGCCATGCCGCGGCCACATACAGACTCAGTGACAGTCAGCTACTCAGCTAGAAAAGAGAGAGAGACACACAACAAGCCTGACACTACATAATACCTTACCAGAAGCTGTGCCAGTCAGTCAGGCCTGCTTCTTCCACACACCCGGCTCCATCTCAGTCCTCTCCTCCACTTGCGCCAAAATACAGTGAGCCGAGAGACTGAAGTGACGCAGTGCCACGAAAAGCACCGCCCACCATCCTCCGGTCTCTGCCATTAAAATAAAATAACAGGTTACAAAACCCTAATCTCCACAAAAATATTCCTGTAGAAGTATGGCAATTCCTAACAAACAATAAAATCCCAACCAAGGGCATCTTTCTCTTCGACAATATATTAAAATGAAAATCAAACTTTGAAAAACTGCCTCTCATAGTAAAATGGGAAAGAGATATAGGTATCTCATTTACTCCACAACAATGGTTGAACGCAGTGCATGCCAACTATACGGCAACACGATCTTCCAACCTTTGGGAACTCACATATAAGATCAACCTTAGATGGTATATCACTCCAACTCAACTCCACTTATACAATCCAGCCTTAGAACCTACATGCTGGAGACAATGTGGACTCCCGGGAACCTTATACCACTTCTGTGGAACTGCTCCAAAATCACTACATTTTGGGATGACGTGTTCCAACTAATATCAGAGGTTACGGGTACTCCCACATTACCAGCCTCTGAATTAGCAATCCTTAACATTGGAATTGAAAACTACCCACACAAACTCTGATGCATAGTTACATACATCTTACTGGTGGCGAGATTAACGATAGCCAGAAATTGGAAATCCTCAGACCAGATCTCCTGCACAGAAGTAAAACGAACGACACATATACACGGAATGTGTATATGTATGTATGTATGCCATGGCAGAAGGTTACCTACCTAAGGCAACCAAAAACTGTGAGCTTTGGGTCGCATGGTTCAATAGATCCCAGCCCACAATTACCTGAAAACTTAGATCACACCAGAATGACTGTAATAAAGCTTAGATCTCCCCCCCACCCCCTTTTTTTTTTTTCTTTCCTCTCGTTACTACCTTTTAGCCCTTGTACACACGGTCGGAGAATATGTCGGAATGAGTCTTATTGGACCGTGTCGTCAGATAAACCGACTGTGTGTGGTATGCATCAGACTGATTCCGTCCGAATCTCCGTCCGACCCAATTTTCCAACATGTTGGAAAGATTTCCCGACCAACTGGGCCGGACGGACCTAATCCGATCATGTGTAGAGCATTTTCTTCGGACCAAGTGCCACACATGCTCACATTCAAATTCCGACACGGAAGCGCTCGTTCAGGTAAAACTACTGCTCGTAAGCGATATAGCACATTCGTCACGCTGCAATGTTAAAAAATCAGTCATCAAGCGCATTCTCTTGTTCTTTACAATGCTGCAAGAACCAACTTCTTTTGATGCTCATAGTCACACACACTTCTCCCGAACGGATTTCATTACTCTTTTTTAACCATTTCAGCAATACAATTTTATTTTAAGTCACATCTACACAATGTTTTTTTTTGTTAGTTTTTTTTGGATGTTTTTTTGGGGGGGGGGATTCCCTAAAAATCTCCTTTAATGACACTGGTCATTTATCCTTTTTTTTTACTTTTTATTTTTGGATGTAAACTTACAACAACAACATTATTGTATTTTTTATATTTTCTTTTTTAATCTACAGGAGGTTGTTTAGTGTTGGTACCCCTTGTTCTTTAGTTCACTTTGTATTTTGGAAATGTACCTGCCTGCTCACAAATAAACTCTACTTTTTGAAGGAAAACACATTACACAAGTATTTCATCAAACAAAAATAAAATTTATTTTGTTTGCTCGAAAATAAAACTAGGAACGCAGCACTGGAGAAACGTCTTAACTTTGGTGCAGCCTTTGGCCCCCAGGGCAGACATGACTAAATGAGATGTAAAAAAATTGGTGGCCTGAGGAGTAGATATCTCAGGGAGAGAAGTCTGCTCCTGAAGTCCTAGAGAGCAGGAAATTCAGATGCTATTTCTGTCCCCAGGATGGTGATCTTCAAGAGGCTGCATCTTCTGGCACACCAGACTCATCCCAGGCCATCACTCTCTGGTCTTCCTTTGGGACTTCCCACCAGGCATCCTTCCAGGCTGTGGCTGGGCTCCTGTAGCTGGGGCAGGAGGAGAAGGAGGGCGTTGGTGGACCTCCTGGTTGCCACTTGCCACAGCCTCCCCCCGACTGAGTTCTTCCTGTGTATGAAAAGGGGACATCGTTTTAGTTTTTTGATCATCAATCACAACATTTTGTGCTCCTGGCTTTTGCTATTTGACTGTTACCAAATAGAACAGACTATCATTCTGACACCAGCATTTTTCTTTCCTGTCCCAATCATTTTTGGTCACTACTGTCTATTGAGATGTAAACCACTTGGAAAAATCTCAACTTACTGATCAATAAGAACATCTAGTTAACATCATTAAATGTAACACAAGAAATATGTTCAACAATGCAATACCTGTCTCAAGCTTGGTGCTGCCTGGAAGGCCCAGGTTGGTCATCAGAAGCCTCAGCTGGGGGTGAAGAATGCCTTGGAGGAAGCATGGAGAGTGGTGGCCTGAGTGGTGGCCTGGGTACCCCTTGGTCTACCAGAAAATGCAGCCTGTCAAAGTGCACCATCCTGGGGTAATAAACAGCATCTGGATCTCCTGCTCTCAAGGACTCCAGGTGCTTCTTTCTCTCCCTGAAATATGTAAGCTTCATGGCCACAATTTTGTGATTCAAATATGTCATGTCTGCCGTGGGACCCTGATCTGCACCAAAGCAAGCAGTTTCTCCAGTGCTGCGTTCCTCTTTGATCTGTCATTATAAAATTTGTTGTGGAACTGCCACAGGCAGGGCATCTCCATGTAGAGCTCGAGGAATAGCCCCATAAAGTTGGCATTGTTGAATGGGTCCATTTTTTCTGCAAGACACAACACAAGACAAACCCTCAAATACTAATAATGCAATTAAAATCCCTCCTAATCTTGTCCCAACAGCGGCCTACATACAAGCAGTCTAGTCTAGTGAAGCACAAAGTTAAAAATGTTACCTTCGTTTCCACGTTCGCTGCGTCCGTGACTCACACTCTCCTCCCAGATCGTACGGACGATACAAATGTGTGGCGATTTATATACAGTGCGCATGCGTGAAACTCCACCCGCCCCTGACGTTCTTTCCAGACTATTCCTCGCCCCTTCGCTTCCCACACAGTGGGGAGAGCACATGGCGGAGAGAACGCAGGTGCGCAATAATAGTTCCACTAACGAGGAGGAGGGTGAGGAAAGCCCGGAGCCTGAAACGTCCCGATCCAGGAAGACAAGATTTAAGGCCTCAAATATGTCTTTTGGAGAGATGTTGGAGATGGTGGACATATTGAACAGGACTGACTATGATGGGAAGTATGGACCTTACCCAAACCCAAATATCAGAAAGGCCAAGATCATGAATAAAGTTGTGAAGAGTCGTCTGAAGAATTTTGGGGTACACTGATCCAAGGATCAACTGAGAAAACGCTGGTCAGACCTGAAACTGAGGGAGCACAAGCAGTACCTAAGGATCAAGCGTGTTCTTAAAAAAAGTAAGTAGTTGTCGGGTGTTCATATGATTATTCTTGCTTGCATACATGCTCCATGTGCTTTGATTTCATGTTGTGCATTTTAAAATGGCCACTTTCAAGGTCATGGTTTCGTTCGTTCGTAGAAAACATCGTTCTGCAGGGAAGTATTCCAGCTTAACAAAGTGTCCCCAATAATGTTCTCACCTTGTAACTCGGCCCAAAAACCCATTGTACAACACTTCCAAGCAATGTTTCATATTCCTATTTCTGCCCTCTGTGTGCTAATTAATCTTTGTTTACATTCTCATAGGGGAGAGAAGACTCGGCAAGTATGAGGACACCAGGGACCATGAGGACACCAGGGACCACACCCCTCCCAAAGAAGGGCAACTTCCAAAAGAAGAAACAGAGGAGCAGGAGCAGGAGGAGGAGGAAGAAGGAGAGATCGTGGAGGTTGGCCAAATTGTCACCACAACAGGTGAGTGTCGGAGAACACAGCTTCCGGTAAGCTCATCAATGTATATCACCATATTTGGATTACATGGTGTGTTTTTTTTTTTTTTTCTAGGTGATGTGGAGGAAGATTCCCGTTTTACCAGTGAAAGTGCCCAGATCTTGATCGGGGAGATAATGGGGTGCAATAGGGATTTGGAAATTGTACAACAAAACATCAATGATGTTAAAAATAAAATGAAGAACATCATTGATGTTTTGGGGAGAGTGTGAAAACGAAAAAACTAGATAGGGTTTTATTTTTTCTTTTTATCCAAAAAAAATTGTATTTTGCATAATTCCAAATTTGGAAGATGCACAGAGTGTGTAAATATGTGCTATCTCCCATCATGGGGGATCAATGTACATGTTTTGTGGAAAGTGTCTGAGATGAAGGGGTTGCAGCCCCAAAGCATGTACATTGATCCCCCATGATGGGAGTTAGCACATGTTGACACACTGTGTGCATCTTCCAAATTTGTATTTTTCAGGGGTCACACCCCATGTAATGAAGGCAATATCAGGCCAGTTTGTACATACTCAGGTCTGATATTGTCTTCACTTTTCCAAGTTGAACTTTGTAAGTTCCTGTGTTCTGTATTTTACGCTTTGATACATGCCTGTTTACACAAAAAAACAACTAAAAAATAAATATGATTAAACTGGGTTTTGGATACCCAAAATATCTTGGTTGTGTTGTAAAAACCTTTACTAAACGCACATATAAATGTGCTTGTATTAAAAAGTTGAATTCTCAACAATGTGTGGCTTCCTTTTTCATTGGGCTTAAAATGTATTTGTAGTGAAATTTGAGTTTTTGCTGAGAAGGAGTGCGTTTTAATAAAGGCAACTCCACTTTGCACTCCAAGTGCAGTTTCAGGTGTACTTTTGCAGTGCACTTGTAGTGCATAGAGGATGTGCCTTTAGTAAAAAGCACCCACAGTGAGGTGTAAATTTGGACAATCATGCCATTTTCCTGCCATGGTGCTGAAAATTAGCATGATTTAGATCAGTAATGCACTACACATTAGTTAACAAAAAGAAGGTGTGTGTGTAGCAGACCCACAACATAATAAGATTATCTGAAGAAGAGACTGTCCCCTCAGCTCACTCTGAACTTGGGTTTGCACTGTTGGTGAAAAAGGCACAACTTGACGAAAAATGGCAAAGTGGGAGGCCACAGTCTGCCATTCCCGTGGCGTTGAAGGACACTGTGTAGTGACACAAGAAAAAAACTAGTAATTTTACAAATCAACATTGCATGCAGATTACACACCCACATTTTTGGACAAAATTAGTATAACATGTTTTTAAATGAGTATTTAAAGCCTAAAGTATAAGGTCCCCTTATGAGAGTCCTAACCTCCCCTTCCCCCCCATCTGATGGGCCCTTGCTAAAAAATGAGGGGGGATGTTTAGGACAGGTAACCCTCTCCACTTGATTGAGAGCTGAATGCCTAAATAATGTGTGATACTTTGTGAAGCCCCTCCTTAGTTACACTATTGGCAGCCCACCGGACAGGTAAGAAGTGTCATAATAACAAAATGGAAGCACATGTTGACATTCTGCTATTACATAGCAAGAAAATGAATGTGTTAAAAAAATCAAAATAGCATTTGAAAGTATTGAGGCCCTTACACTACATGCTTTGGTGAATTGTTCCATAAATGTTATCATGAAAAAGGTATTTAGAGTGTGTATTGGGTTGGGTCAAGTCATCAGATAGAAGATTGCTCAGCAGGTAGCAGTTGGGGAGAGGGGGGTTACTAATGAGTTTGGCACAACTCCAAAAAAACAATAAAAAGTTCACTTTGCATGAATTGAAGCACACACATCACATTCGTAGAGATTTTAGGGGGTGTTTAGGTGAAAGCAATACTATGGAGCTGACAAAAGACATTGTCAAGTGACTAGACTATAGTTTTAGGGGCCAAGAAGAGCATGGTGGGGAAGTTAGTGAGGCAAATCTGCATGAGGACAAAGGGGCAGAGCATATGAATTAGAGCATATTGCAATGATGGTAATTAGGGAATGAGGAAAGAAATGCAAGACATTAGCAATCATGAAATACATAGAATGTGATGTTTAAGGTTAAAACTTAGCATAATATAGTCCTTCAGCAGGAGCTGAATGATGGCAGAACAGGTCTCTGGAATAATGATCCCCAGAGCCTGGGGGGAGATGCCTGTAGAGAACTTGAGGTCCTGAAGGCTTCTCCCTGTCGCCAAGTAGCGCAACGTGGCGATGAGCCTCTGCTCCGGAGTGATGGCTTGCTGCATGCAGGTATCCTGCCTGGTGATATAAGGTGACAGCAAAGCCAGCAGACAGTGAAAAACGGGGTCCGTCATCCTGAGAATAATCCAGAAATGATCAGGATTATTCTCGCGGATCTCACGGAGCAAAGGCATGTGGGAGAACTGGTGACGCTGGCGCAACCAATTCTTGGTCGTCCAAACATGTTTCATCTACGTACTCATCGTACAGTTTGTGCTGTGCAGGGGTTCTTACTTTGACTTTGACACAAGCCCTTTGGCTTATGTCAAAGTGAAAGTAAGAACCCCTGCACAGCACAAACTGTACGATGAGTACGTAGACGAAACATGTTTTGAAAACGGTCGGCTGGTCAAAACGGACACCAGAAAGCAACGCTAAACAGCAAGGCCTGAAAGGACGACCTGAATAGCAGAAGCAAGCAGACAATAAAAAATGCCTTTCAAAGTGTACTATACCAAGATAGAGTCCACAATGAGAAGCAAATACTTAATGACTGCACACGCTGATTATCAGATACGCAAAGACAAGCAGAAACTGAAGAGCAGTAGCGATCTGAATCACTAATCTGAAAAGCGTGAATCGTCTTTCACCAAACTTCTACTAAAACACGAGATCAGCAGAAGGAGCCCAAAGGGTGCCGGACGTGGTGCTGAACTTCCTTTTTTTAGTCCTGCCGTACACGGCTTACGTCACCGCGTTCTTGGCAACCGCGAAATCAGACAACTTGGCCCGACCATGTGTATGTAACAGTTTTGGACACAATCCGTCGGACTAAATCCGACGGGCAAAATCCGACGGATTTGGTTGGCAAAATCTCTGACCGTGTGTACGTGGGCTTACACAACCTGAATCTTAAAGTGTACCGAAACATACGAAGCACAGATACCTTTGACATAAAAGAAACTTTGCAATAGGTGCTATGCTATGTAGTTGCTTATAGTTTAATATGTTAAAAGTTTTCATTTAAATGTTCATTACATTGTTTCTTATATTATTGTGGTGGTACTATGATGCAAACACTGTCTATAGAGAGCAACCTCAACAAAACAACCAAAATAAACGTTGAAGTTAGAGGGGCTGCCATTGCCCCCTGCAACAGTATGCTCCCATTTGGGGTGTCTGGGAGTAAGGGCAGCTCTCATAAAAACTGATCAGTACCGCTACCCATTCAGAGTCACAAACAGAATGTAACATGTGATAGGTCATTGTAGCAAAACTACTGATTGTTTAATGCATGATGTATTGTATTGAAGTTATAATTGTTATTTCTATACAATGTTGTATTCAAACCTAATGGATACTCAATAAAAATTATTGAAAATAAATAACTAAAATAACAGGAGCTGCTGCAGGCAAATCACTGGGCTTGGAGAATAGGGGAGTGTTTGCAGGTGCATCTCTTTCTCCCTGGACACTCCCTAAACATGGGCAAATCAGCTTTCCATAGACCGTCACATGTCCGGCGCCTGGTCATTCTTAAAGTGACTTATTTTTATTTTATTTTTTATACAGACTGGGGGGGGCGGCGCCCAAGCGCCCCCTATGGACGGGCCGCCACTGTTTAGATAGCACAAATATTCTACAGGTGTGTTATCAGTAAGCTCCGCAATGTCCCCATTGGCCTCTCTCTTGGAGTTTTTCCTGTCTTCTATAGGCAAAAATGTTACCTTCGTTTCCACGTTCGCTGCGTCCGTGACTCACACTCTCCTCCCAGATCGTACGGACGATACAAATGTGTGGCGATTTATATACAGTGCGCATGCGTGAAACTCCACCCGCCCCTGACGTTCTTTCCAGACTATTCCTCGCCCCTTCGCTTCCCACACAGTGGGGAGAGCACATGGCGGAGAGAACGCAGGTGCGCAATAATAGTTCCACTAACGAGGAGGAGGGTGAGGAAAGCCCGGAGCCTGAAACGTCCCGATCCAGGAAGACAAGATTTAAGGCCTCAAATATGTCTTTTGGAGAGATGTTGGAGATGGTGGACATATTGAACAGGACTGACTATGATGGGAAGTATGGACCTTACCCAAACCCAAATATCAGAAAGGCCAAGATCATGAATAAAGTTGTGAAGAGTTGTCTGAAGAATTTTGGGGTACACTGATCCAAGGATCAACTGAGAAAACGCTGGTCAGACCTGAAACTGAGGGAGCACAAGCAGTACCTAAGGATCAAGCGTGTTCTTAAAAAAAGTAAGTAGTTGTCGGGTGTTCATATGATTATTCTTGCTTGCATACATGCTCCATGTGCTTTGATTTCATGTTGTGCATTTTAAAATGGCCACTTTCAAGGTCATGGTTTCGTTCGTTCGTAGGAAACATCGTTCTGCAGGGAAGTATTCCAGCTTAACAAAGTGTCCCCAATAATGTTCTCACCTTGTAACTCGGCCCAAAAACCCATTGTACAACACTTCCAAGCAATGTTTCATATTCCTATTTCTGCCCTCTGTGTGCTAATTAATCTTTGTTTACATTCTCATAGGGGAGAGAAGACTCGGCAAGTATGAGGACACCAGGGACCATGAGGACACCAGGGACCACACCCCTCCCAAAGAAGGGCAACTTCCAAAAGAAGAAACAGAGGAGCAGGAGCAGGAGCAGGAGGAGGAGGAAGAAGGAGAGATCGTGGAGGTTGGCCAAATTGTCACCACAACAGGTGAGTGTCGGAGAACACAGCTTCCGGTAAGCTCATCAATGTATATCACCATATTTGGATTACATGGTGTGTTTTTTTTTTTTTTCTAGGTGATGTGGAGGAAGATTCCCGTTTTACCAGTGAAAGTGCCCAGATCTTGATCGGGGAGATAATGGGGTGCAATAGGGATTTGGAAATTGTACAACAAAACATCAATGATGTTAAAAATAAAATGAAGAACATCATTGATGTTTTGGGGAGAGTGTGAAAACGAAAAAACTAGATAGGGTTTTATTTTTGCTTTTTATCCAAAAAAAATTGTATTTTGCATAATTCCAAATTTGGAAGATGCACAGAGTGTGTAAATATGTGCTATCTCCCATCATGGGGGATCAATGTACATGTTTTGTGGAAAGTGTCTGAGATGAAGGGGTTGCAGCCCCAAAGCATGTACATTGATCCCCCATGATGGGAGTTAGCACATGTTGACACACTGTGTGCATCTTCCAAATTTGTATTTTTCAGGGGTCACACCCCATGTAATGAAGGCAATATCAGGCCAGTTTGTACATACTCAGGTCTGATATTGTCTTCACTTTTCCAAGTTGAACTTTGTAAGTTCCTGTGTTCTGTATTTTACGCTTTGATACATGCCTGTTTACACAAAAAAACAACTAAAAAATAAATATGATTAAACTGGGTTTTGGATACCCAAAATATCTTGGTTGTGTTGTAAAAACCTTTACTAAACGCACATATAAATGTGCTTGTATTAAAAAGTTGAATTCTCAACAATGTGTGGCTTCCTTTTTCATTGGGCTTAAAATGTATTTGTAGTGAAATTTGAGTTTTTGCTGAGAAGGAGTGCGTTTTAATAAAGGCAACTCCACTTTGCACTCCAAGTGCAGTTTCAGGTGTACTTTTGCAGTGCACTTGTAGTGCATAGAGGATGTGCCTTTAGTAAAAAGCACCCACAGTGAGGTGTAAATTTGGACAATCATGCCATTTTCCTGCCATGGTGCTGAAAATTAGCATGATTTAGATCAGTAATGCACTACACATTAGTTAACAAAAAGAAGGTGTGTGTGTAGCAGACCCACAACATAATAAGATTATCTGAAGAAGAGACTGTCCCCTCAGCTCACTCTGAACTTGGGTTTGCACTGTTGGTGAAAAAGGCACAACTTGACGAAAAATGGCAAAGTGGGAGGCCACAGTCTGCCATTCCCGTGGCGTTGAAGGACACTGTGTAGTGACACAAGAAAAAAACTAGTAATTTTACAAATCAACATTGCATGCAGATTACACACCCACATTTTTGGACAAAATTAGTATAACATGTTTTTAAATGAGTATTTAAAGCCTAAAGTATAAGGTCCCCTTATGAGAGTCCTAACCTCCCCTTCCCCCCCATCTGATGGGCCCTTGCTAAAAAATGAGGGGGGATGTTTAGGACAGGTAACCCTCTCCACTTGATTGAGAGCTGAATGCCTAAATAATGTGTGATACTTTGTGAAGCCCCTCCTTAGTTACACTATTGGCAGCCCACCGGACAGGTAAGAAGTGTCATAATAACAAAATGGAAGCACATGTTGACATTCTGCTATTACATAGCAAGAAAATGAATGTGTTAAAAAAATCAAAATAGCATTTGAAAGTATTGAGGCCCTTACACTACATGCTTTGGTGAATTGTTCCATAAATGTTATCATGAAAAAGGTATTTAGAGTGTGTATTGGGTTGGGTCAAGTCATCAGATAGAAGATTGCTCAGCAGGTAGCAGTTGGGGAGAGGGGGGTTACTAATGAGTTTGGCACAACTCCAAAAAAACAATAAAAAGTTCACTTTGCATGAATTGAAGCACACACATCACATTCGTAGAGATTTTAGGGGGTGTTTAGGTGAAAGCAATACTATGGAGCTGACAAAAGACATTGTCAAGTGACTAGACTATAGTTTTAGGGGCCAAGAAGAGCATGGTGGGGAAGTTAGTGAGGCAAATCTGCATGAGGACAAAGGGGCAGAGCATATGAATTAGAGCATATTGCAATGATGGTAATTAGGGAATGAGGAAAGAAATGCAAGACATTAGCAATCATGAAATACATAGAATGTGATGTTTAAGGTTAAAACTTAGCATAATATAGTCCTTCAGCAGGAGCTGAATGATGGCAGAACAGGTCTCTGGAATAATGATCCCCAGAGCCTGGGGGGAGATGCCTGTAGAGAACTTGAGGTCCTGAAGGCTTCTCCCTGTCGCCAAGTAGCGCAACGTGGCGATGAGCCTCTGCTCCGGAGTGATGGCTTGCTGCATGCAGGTATCCTGCCTGGTGATATAAGGTGACAGCAAAGCCAGCAGACAGTGAAAAACGGGGTCCGTCATCCTGAGAATAATCCAGAAATGATCAGGATTATTCTCGCGGATCTCACGGAGCAAAGGCATGTGGGAGAACTGGTGACGCTGGCGCAACCAATTCTTGGTCGTCCAAACATGTTTCATCTACGTACTCATCGTACAGTTTGTGCTGTGCAGGGGTTCTTACTTTGACTTTGACACAAGCCCTTTGGCTTATGTCAAAGTGAAAGTAAGAACCCCTGCACAGCACAAACTGTACGATGAGTACGTAGACGAAACATGTTTTGAAAACGGTCGGCTGGTCAAAACGGACACCAGAAAGCAACGCTAAACAGCAAGGCCTGAAAGGACGACCTGAATAGCAGAAGCAAGCAGACAATAAAAAATGCCTTTCAAAGTGTACTATACCAAGATAGAGTCCACAATGAGAAGCAAATACTTAATGACTGCACACGCTGATTATCAGATACGCAAAGACAAGCAGAAACTGAAGAGCAGTAGCGATCTGAATCACTAATCTGAAAAGCGTGAATCGTCTTTCACCAAACTTCTACTAAAACACGAGATCAGCAGAAGGAGCCCAAAGGGTGCCGGACGTGGTGCTGAACTTCCTTTTTTTAGTCCCGCCGTACACGGCTTACGTCACCGCGTTCTTGGCAACCGCGAAATCAGACAACTTGGCCCGACCATGTGTATGTAACAGTTTTGGACACAATCCGTCGGACTAAATCCGACGGGCAAAATCCGACGGATTTGGTTGGCAAAATCTCTGACCGTGTGTACGTGGGCTTACACAACCTGAATCTTAAAGTGTACCGAAACATACGAAGCACAGATACCTTTGACATAAAAGAAACTTTGCAATAGGTGCTATGCTATGTAGTTGCTTATAGTTTAATATGTTAAAAGTTTTCATTTAAATGTTCATTACATTGTTTCTTATATTATTGTGGTGGTACTATGATGCAAACACTGTCTATAGAGAGCAACCTCAACAAAACAACCAAAATAAACGTTGAAGTTAGAGGGGCTGCCATTGCCCCCTGCAACAGTATGCTCCCATTTGGGGTGTCTGGGAGTAAGGGCAGCTCTCATAAAAACTGATCAGTACCGCTACCCATTCAGAGTCACAAACAGAATGTAACATGTGATAGGTCATTGTAGCAAAACTACTGATTGTTTAATGCATGATGTATTGTATTGAAGTTATAATTGTTATTTCTATACAATGTTGTATTCAAACCTAATGGATACTCAATAAAAATTATTGAAAATAAATAACTAAAATAACAGGAGCTGCTGCAGGCAAATCACTGGGCTTGGAGAATAGGGGAGTGTTTGCAGGTGCATCTCTTTCTCCCTGGACACTCCCTAAACATGGGCAAATCAGCTTTCCATAGACCGTCACATGTCCGGCGCCTGGTCATTCTTAAAGTGACTTATTTTTATTTTATTTTTTATACAGACTGGGGGGGGCGGCGCCCAAGCGCCCCCTATGGACGGGCCGCCACTGTTTAGATAGCACAAATATTCTACAGGTGTGTTATCAGTAAGCTCCGCAATGTCCCCATTGGCCTCTCTCTTGGAGTTTTTCCTGTCTTCTATAGGCAAAAATGTTACCTTCGTTTCCACGTTCGCTGCGTCCGTGACTCACACTCTCCTCCCAGATCGTACGGACGATACAAATGTGTGGCGATTTATATACAGTGCGCATGCGTGAAACTCCACCCGCCCCTGACGTTCTTTCCAGACTATTCCTCGCCCCTTCGCTTCCCACACAGTGGGGAGAGCACATGGCGGAGAGAACGCAGGTGCGCAATAATAGTTCCACTAACGAGGAGGAGGGTGAGGAAAGCCCGGAGCCTGAAACGTCCCGATCCAGGAAGACAAGATTTAAGGCCTCAAATATGTCTTTTGGAGAGATGTTGGAGATGGTGGACATATTGAACAGGACTGACTATGATGGGAAGTATGGACCTTACCCAAACCCAAATATCAGAAAGGCCAAGATCATGAATAAAGTTGTGAAGAGTCGTCTGAAGAATTTTGGGGTACACTGATCCAAGGATCAACTGAGAAAACGCTGGTCAGACCTGAAACTGAGGGAGCACAAGCAGTACCTAAGGATCAAGCGTGTTCTTAAAAAAAGTAAGTAGTTGTCGGGTGTTCATATGATTATTCTTGCTTGCATACATGCTCCATGTGCTTTGATTTCATGTTGTGCATTTTAAAATGGCCACTTTCAAGGTCATGGTTTCGTTCGTTCGTAGGAAACATCGTTCTGCAGGGAAGTATTCCAGCTTAACAAAGTGTCCCCAATAATGTTCTCACCTTGTAACTCGGCCCAAAAACCCATTGTACAACACTTCCAAGCAATGTTTCATATTCCTATTTCTGCCCTCTGTGTGCTAATTAATCTTTGTTTACATTCTCATAGGGGAGAGAAGACTCGGCAAGTATGAGGACACCAGGGACCATGAGGACACCAGGGACCACACCCCTCCCAAAGAAGGGCAACTTCCAAAAGAAGAAACAGAGGAGCAGGAGCAGGAGCAGGAGGAGGAGGAAGAAGGAGAGATCGTGGAGGTTGGCCAAATTGTCACCACAACAGGTGAGTGTCGGAGAACACAGCTTCCGGTAAGCTCATCAATGTATATCACCATATTTGGATTACATGGTGTGTTTTTTTTTTTTTTCTAGGTGATGTGGAGGAAGATTCCCGTTTTACCAGTGAAAGTGCCCAGATCTTGATCGGGGAGATAATGGGGTGCAATAGGGATTTGGAAATTGTACAACAAAACATCAATGATGTTAAAAATAAAATGAAGAACATCATTGATGTTTTGGGGAGAGTGTGAAAACGAAAAAACTAGATAGGGTTTTATTTTTGCTTTTTATCCAAAAAAAATTGTATTTTGCATAATTCCAAATTTGGAAGATGCACAGAGTGTGTAAATATGTGCTATCTCCCATCATGGGGGATCAATGTACATGTTTTGTGGAAAGTGTCTGAGATGAAGGGGTTGCAGCCCCAAAGCATGTACATTGATCCCCCATGATGGGAGTTAGCACATGTTGACACACTGTGTGCATCTTCCAAATTTGTATTTTTCAGGGGTCACACCCCATGTAATGAAGGCAATATCAGGCCAGTTTGTACATACTCAGGTCTGATATTGTCTTCACTTTTCCAAGTTGAACTTTGTAAGTTCCTGTGTTCTGTATTTTACGCTTTGATACATGCCTGTTTACACAAAAAAACAACTAAAAAATAAATATGATTAAACTGGGTTTTGGATACCCAAAATATCTTGGTTGTGTTGTAAAAACCTTTACTAAACGCACATATAAATGTGCTTGTATTAAAAAGTTGAATTCTCAACAATGTGTGGCTTCCTTTTTCATTGGGCTTAAAATGTATTTGTAGTGAAATTTGAGTTTTTGCTGAGAAGGAGTGCGTTTTAATAAAGGCAACTCCACTTTGCACTCCAAGTGCAGTTTCAGGTGTACTTTTGCAGTGCACTTGTAGTGCATAGAGGATGTGCCTTTAGTAAAAAGCACCCACAGTGAGGTGTAAATTTGGACAATCATGCCATTTTCCTGCCATGGTGCTGAAAATTAGCATGATTTAGATCAGTAATGCACTACACATTAGTTAACAAAAAGAAGGTGTGTGTGTAGCAGACCCACAACATAATAAGATTATCTGAAGAAGAGACTGTCCCCTCAGCTCACTCTGAACTTGGGTTTGCACTGTTGGTGAAAAAGGCACAACTTGACGAAAAATGGCAAAGTGGGAGGCCACAGTCTGCCATTCCCGTGGCGTTGAAGGACACTGTGTAGTGACACAAGAAAAAAACTAGTAATTTTACAAATCAACATTGCATGCAGATTACACACCCACATTTTTGGACAAAATTAGTATAACATGTTTTTAAATGAGTATTTAAAGCCTAAAGTATAAGGTCCCCTTATGAGAGTCCTAACCTCCCCTTCCCCCCCATCTGATGGGCCCTTGCTAAAAAATGAGGGGGGATGTTTAGGACAGGTAACCCTCTCCACTTGATTGAGAGCTGAATGCCTAAATAATGTGTGATACTTTGTGAAGCCCCTCCTTAGTTACACTATTGGCAGCCCACCGGACAGGTAAGAAGTGTCATAATAACAAAATGGAAGCACATGTTGACATTCTGCTATTACATAGCAAGAAAATGAATGTGTTAAAAAAATCAAAATAGCATTTGAAAGTATTGAGGCCCTTACACTACATGCTTTGGTGAATTGTTCCATAAATGTTATCATGAAAAAGGTATTTAGAGTGTGTATTGGGTTGGGTCAAGTCATCAGATAGAAGATTGCTCAGCAGGTAGCAGTTGGGGAGAGGGGGGTTACTAATGAGTTTGGCACAACTCCAAAAAAACAATAAAAAGTTCACTTTGCATGAATTGAAGCACACACATCACATTCGTAGAGATTTTAGGGGGTGTTTAGGTGAAAGCAATACTATGGAGCTGACAAAAGACATTGTCAAGTGACTAGACTATAGTTTTAGGGGCCAAGAAGAGCATGGTGGGGAAGTTAGTGAGGCAAATCTGCATGAGGACAAAGGGGCAGAGCATATGAATTAGAGCATATTGCAATGATGGTAATTAGGGAATGAGGAAAGAAATGCAAGACATTAGCAATCATGAAATACATAGAATGTGATGTTTAAGGTTAAAACTTAGCATAATATAGTCCTTCAGCAGGAGCTGAATGATGGCAGAACAGGTCTCTGGAATAATGATCCCCAGAGCCTGGGGGGAGATGCCTGTAGAGAACTTGAGGTCCTGAAGGCTTCTCCCTGTCGCCAAGTAGCGCAACGTGGCGATGAGCCTCTGCTCCGGAGTGATGGCTTGCTGCATGCAGGTATCCTGCCTGGTGATATAAGGTGACAGCAAAGCCAGCAGACAGTGAAAAACGGGGTCCGTCATCCTGAGAATAATCCAGAAATGATCAGGATTATTCTCGCGGATCTCACGGAGCAAAGGCATGTGGGAGAACTGGTGACGCTGGCGCAACCAATTCTTGGTCGTCCAAACATGTTTCATCTACGTACTCATCGTACAGTTTGTGCTGTGCAGGGGTTCTTACTTTGACTTTGACACAAGCCCTTTGGCTTATGTCAAAGTGAAAGTAAGAACCCCTGCACAGCACAAACTGTACGATGAGTACGTAGACGAAACATGTTTTGAAAACGGTCGGCTGGTCAAAACGGACACCAGAAAGCAACGCTAAACAGCAAGGCCTGAAAGGACGACCTGAATAGCAGAAGCAAGCAGACAATAAAAAATGCCTTTCAAAGTGTACTATACCAAGATAGAGTCCACAATGAGAAGCAAATACTTAATGACTGCACACGCTGATTATCAGATACGCAAAGACAAGCAGAAACTGAAGAGCAGTAGCGATCTGAATCACTAATCTGAAAAGCGTGAATCGTCTTTCACCAAACTTCTACTAAAACACGAGATCAGCAGAAGGAGCCCAAAGGGTGCCGGACGTGGTGCTGAACTTCCTTTTTTTAGTCCCGCCGTACACGGCTTACGTCACCGCGTTCTTGGCAACCGCGAAATCAGACAACTTGGCCCGACCATGTGTATGTAACAGTTTTGGACACAATCCGTCGGACTAAATCCGACGGGCAAAATCCGACGGATTTGGTTGGCAAAATCTCTGACCGTGTGTACGTGGGCTTACACAACCTGAATCTTAAAGTGTACCGAAACATACGAAGCACAGATACCTTTGACATAAAAGAAACTTTGCAATAGGTGCTATGCTATGTAGTTGCTTATAGTTTAATATGTTAAAAGTTTTCATTTAAATGTTCATTACATTGTTTCTTATATTATTGTGGTGGTACTATGATGCAAACACTGTCTATAGAGAGCAACCTCAACAAAACAACCAAAATAAACGTTGAAGTTAGAGGGGCTGCCATTGCCCCCTGCAACAGTATGCTCCCATTTGGGGTGTCTGGGAGTAAGGGCAGCTCTCATAAAAACTGATCAGTACCGCTACCCATTCAGAGTCACAAACAGAATGTAACATGTGATAGGTCATTGTAGCAAAACTACTGATTGTTTAATGCATGATGTATTGTATTGAAGTTATAATTGTTATTTCTATACAATGTTGTATTCAAACCTAATGGATACTCAATAAAAATTATTGAAAATAAATAACTAAAATAACAGGAGCTGCTGCAGGCAAATCACTGGGCTTGGAGAATAGGGGAGTGTTTGCAGGTGCATCTCTTTCTCCCTGGACACTCCCTAAACATGGGCAAATCAGCTTTCCATAGACCGTCACATGTCCGGCGCCTGGTCATTCTTAAAGTGACTTATTTTTATTTTATTTTTTATACAGACTGGGGGGGGCGGCGCCCAAGCGCCCCCTATGGACGGGCCGCCACTGTTTAGATAGCACAAATATTCTACAGGTGTGTTATCAGTAAGCTCCGCAATGTCCCCATTGGCCTCTCTCTTGGAGTTTTTCCTGTCTTCTATAGGCAAAAATGTTACCTTCGTTTCCACGTTCGCTGCGTCCGTGACTCACACTCTCCTCCCAGATCGTACGGACGATACAAATGTGTGGCGATTTATATACAGTGCGCATGCGTGAAACTCCACCCGCCCCTGACGTTCTTTCCAGACTATTCCTCGCCCCTTCGCTTCCCACACAGTGGGGAGAGCACATGGCGGAGAGAACGCAGGTGCGCAATAATAGTTCCACTAACGAGGAGGAGGGTGAGGAAAGCCCGGAGCCTGAAACGTCCCGATCCAGGAAGACAAGATTTAAGGCCTCAAATATGTCTTTTGGAGAGATGTTGGAGATGGTGGACATATTGAACAGGACTGACTATGATGGGAAGTATGGACCTTACCCAAACCCAAATATCAGAAAGGCCAAGATCATGAATAAAGTTGTGAAGAGTCGTCTGAAGAATTTTGGGGTACACTGATCCAAGGATCAACTGAGAAAACGCTGGTCAGACCTGAAACTGAGGGAGCACAAGCAGTACCTAAGGATCAAGCGTGTTCTTAAAAAAAGTAAGTAGTTGTCGGGTGTTCATATGATTATTCTTGCTTGCATACATGCTCCATGTGCTTTGATTTCATGTTGTGCATTTTAAAATGGCCACTTTCAAGGTCATGGTTTCGTTCGTTCGTAGGAAACATCGTTCTGCAGGGAAGTATTCCAGCTTAACAAAGTGTCCCCAATAATGTTCTCACCTTGTAACTCGGCCCAAAAACCCATTGTACAACACTTCCAAGCAATGTTTCATATTCCTATTTCTGCCCTCTGTGTGCTAATTAATCTTTGTTTACATTCTCATAGGGGAGAGAAGACTCGGCAAGTATGAGGACACCAGGGACCATGAGGACACCAGGGACCACACCCCTCCCAAAGAAGGGCAACTTCCAAAAGAAGAAACAGAGGAGCAGGAGCAGGAGCAGGAGGAGGAGGAAGAAGGAGAGATCGTGGAGGTTGGCCAAATTGTCACCACAACAGGTGAGTGTCGGAGAACACAGCTTCCGGTAAGCTCATCAATGTATATCACCATATTTGGATTACATGGTGTGTTTTTTTTTTTTTTCTAGGTGATGTGGAGGAAGATTCCCGTTTTACCAGTGAAAGTGCCCAGATCTTGATCGGGGAGATAATGGGGTGCAATAGGGATTTGGAAATTGTACAACAAAACATCAATGATGTTAAAAATAAAATGAAGAACATCATTGATGTTTTGGGGAGAGTGTGAAAACGAAAAAACTAGATAGGGTTTTATTTTTGCTTTTTATCCAAAAAAAATTGTATTTTGCATAATTCCAAATTTGGAAGATGCACAGAGTGTGTAAATATGTGCTATCTCCCATCATGGGGGATCAATGTACATGTTTTGTGGAAAGTGTCTGAGATGAAGGGGTTGCAGCCCCAAAGCATGTACATTGATCCCCCATGATGGGAGTTAGCACATGTTGACACACTGTGTGCATCTTCCAAATTTGTATTTTTCAGGGGTCACACCCCATGTAATGAAGGCAATATCAGGCCAGTTTGTACATACTCAGGTCTGATATTGTCTTCACTTTTCCAAGTTGAACTTTGTAAGTTCCTGTGTTCTGTATTTTACGCTTTGATACATGCCTGTTTACACAAAAAAACAACTAAAAAATAAATATGATTAAACTGGGTTTTGGATACCCAAAATATCTTGGTTGTGTTGTAAAAACCTTTACTAAACGCACATATAAATGTGCTTGTATTAAAAAGTTGAATTCTCAACAATGTGTGGCTTCCTTTTTCATTGGGCTTAAAATGTATTTGTAGTGAAATTTGAGTTTTTGCTGAGAAGGAGTGCGTTTTAATAAAGGCAACTCCACTTTGCACTCCAAGTGCAGTTTCAGGTGTACTTTTGCAGTGCACTTGTAGTGCATAGAGGATGTGCCTTTAGTAAAAAGCACCCACAGTGAGGTGTAAATTTGGACAATCATGCCATTTTCCTGCCATGGTGCTGAAAATTAGCATGATTTAGATCAGTAATGCACTACACATTAGTTAACAAAAAGAAGGTGTGTGTGTAGCAGACCCACAACATAATAAGATTATCTGAAGAAGAGACTGTCCCCTCAGCTCACTCTGAACTTGGGTTTGCACTGTTGGTGAAAAAGGCACAACTTGACGAAAAATGGCAAAGTGGGAGGCCACAGTCTGCCATTCCCGTGGCGTTGAAGGACACTGTGTAGTGACACAAGAAAAAAACTAGTAATTTTACAAATCAACATTGCATGCAGATTACACACCCACATTTTTGGACAAAATTAGTATAACATGTTTTTAAATGAGTATTTAAAGCCTAAAGTATAAGGTCCCCTTATGAGAGTCCTAACCTCCCCTTCCCCCCCATCTGATGGGCCCTTGCTAAAAAATGAGGGGGGATGTTTAGGACAGGTAACCCTCTCCACTTGATTGAGAGCTGAATGCCTAAATAATGTGTGATACTTTGTGAAGCCCCTCCTTAGTTACACTATTGGCAGCCCACCGGACAGGTAAGAAGTGTCATAATAACAAAATGGAAGCACATGTTGACATTCTGCTATTACATAGCAAGAAAATGAATGTGTTAAAAAAATCAAAATAGCATTTGAAAGTATTGAGGCCCTTACACTACATGCTTTGGTGAATTGTTCCATAAATGTTATCATGAAAAAGGTATTTAGAGTGTGTATTGGGTTGGGTCAAGTCATCAGATAGAAGATTGCTCAGCAGGTAGCAGTTGGGGAGAGGGGGGTTACTAATGAGTTTGGCACAACTCCAAAAAAACAATAAAAAGTTCACTTTGCATGAATTGAAGCACACACATCACATTCGTAGAGATTTTAGGGGGTGTTTAGGTGAAAGCAATACTATGGAGCTGACAAAAGACATTGTCAAGTGACTAGACTATAGTTTTAGGGGCCAAGAAGAGCATGGTGGGGAAGTTAGTGAGGCAAATCTGCATGAGGACAAAGGGGCAGAGCATATGAATTAGAGCATATTGCAATGATGGTAATTAGGGAATGAGGAAAGAAATGCAAGACATTAGCAATCATGAAATACATAGAATGTGATGTTTAAGGTTAAAACTTAGCATAATATAGTCCTTCAGCAGGAGCTGAATGATGGCAGAACAGGTCTCTGGAATAATGATCCCCAGAGCCTGGGGGGAGATGCCTGTAGAGAACTTGAGGTCCTGAAGGCTTCTCCCTGTCGCCAAGTAGCGCAACGTGGCGATGAGCCTCTGCTCCGGAGTGATGGCTTGCTGCATGCAGGTATCCTGCCTGGTGATATAAGGTGACAGCAAAGCCAGCAGACAGTGAAAAACGGGGTCCGTCATCCTGAGAATAATCCAGAAATGATCAGGATTATTCTCGCGGATCTCACGGAGCAAAGGCATGTGGGAGAACTGGTGACGCTGGCGCAACCAATTCTTGGTCGTCCAAACATGTTTCATCTACGTACTCATCGTACAGTTTGTGCTGTGCAGGGGTTCTTACTTTGACTTTGACACAAGCCCTTTGGCTTATGTCAAAGTGAAAGTAAGAACCCCTGCACAGCACAAACTGTACGATGAGTACGTAGACGAAACATGTTTTGAAAACGGTCGGCTGGTCAAAACGGACACCAGAAAGCAACGCTAAACAGCAAGGCCTGAAAGGACGACCTGAATAGCAGAAGCAAGCAGACAATAAAAAATGCCTTTCAAAGTGTACTATACCAAGATAGAGTCCACAATGAGAAGCAAATACTTAATGACTGCACACGCTGATTATCAGATACGCAAAGACAAGCAGAAACTGAAGAGCAGTAGCGATCTGAATCACTAATCTGAAAAGCGTGAATCGTCTTTCACCAAACTTCTACTAAAACACGAGATCAGCAGAAGGAGCCCAAAGGGTGCCGGACGTGGTGCTGAACTTCCTTTTTTTAGTCCCGCCGTACACGGCTTACGTCACCGCGTTCTTGGCAACCGCGAAATCAGACAACTTGGCCCGACCATGTGTATGTAACAGTTTTGGACACAATCCGTCGGACTAAATCCGACGGGCAAAATCCGACGGATTTGGTTGGCAAAATCTCTGACCGTGTGTACGTGGGCTTACACAACCTGAATCTTAAAGTGTACCGAAACATACGAAGCACAGATACCTTTGACATAAAAGAAACTTTGCAATAGGTGCTATGCTATGTAGTTGCTTATAGTTTAATATGTTAAAAGTTTTCATTTAAATGTTCATTACATTGTTTCTTATATTATTGTGGTGGTACTATGATGCAAACACTGTCTATAGAGAGCAACCTCAACAAAACAACCAAAATAAACGTTGAAGTTAGAGGGGCTGCCATTGCCCCCTGCAACAGTATGCTCCCATTTGGGGTGTCTGGGAGTAAGGGCAGCTCTCATAAAAACTGATCAGTACCGCTACCCATTCAGAGTCACAAACAGAATGTAACATGTGATAGGTCATTGTAGCAAAACTACTGATTGTTTAATGCATGATGTATTGTATTGAAGTTATAATTGTTATTTCTATACAATGTTGTATTCAAACCTAATGGATACTCAATAAAAATTATTGAAAATAAATAACTAAAATAACAGGAGCTGCTGCAGGCAAATCACTGGGCTTGGAGAATAGGGGAGTGTTTGCAGGTGCATCTCTTTCTCCCTGGACACTCCCTAAACATGGGCAAATCAGCTTTCCATAGACCGTCACATGTCCGGCGCCTGGTCATTCTTAAAGTGACTTATTTTTATTTTATTTTTTATACAGACTGGGGGGGGCGGCGCCCAAGCGCCCCCTATGGACGGGCCGCCACTGTTTAGATAGCACAAATATTCTACAGGTGTGTTATCAGTAAGCTCCGCAATGTCCCCATTGGCCTCTCTCTTGGAGTTTTTCCTGTCTTCTATAGGCAAAAATGTTACCTTCGTTTCCACGTTCGCTGCGTCCGTGACTCACACTCTCCTCCCAGATCGTACGGACGATACAAATGTGTGGCGATTTATATACAGTGCGCATGCGTGAAACTCCACCCGCCCCTGACGTTCTTTCCAGACTATTCCTCGCCCCTTCGCTTCCCACACAGTGGGGAGAGCACATGGCGGAGAGAACGCAGGTGCGCAATAATAGTTCCACTAACGAGGAGGAGGGTGAGGAAAGCCCGGAGCCTGAAACGTCCCGATCCAGGAAGACAAGATTTAAGGCCTCAAATATGTCTTTTGGAGAGATGTTGGAGATGGTGGACATATTGAACAGGACTGACTATGATGGGAAGTATGGACCTTACCCAAACCCAAATATCAGAAAGGCCAAGATCATGAATAAAGTTGTGAAGAGTCGTCTGAAGAATTTTGGGGTACACTGATCCAAGGATCAACTGAGAAAACGCTGGTCAGACCTGAAACTGAGGGAGCACAAGCAGTACCTAAGGATCAAGCGTGTTCTTAAAAAAAGTAAGTAGTTGTCGGGTGTTCATATGATTATTCTTGCTTGCATACATGCTCCATGTGCTTTGATTTCATGTTGTGCATTTTAAAATGGCCACTTTCAAGGTCATGGTTTCGTTCGTTCGTAGGAAACATCGTTCTGCAGGGAAGTATTCCAGCTTAACAAAGTGTCCCCAATAATGTTCTCACCTTGTAACTCGGCCCAAAAACCCATTGTACAACACTTCCAAGCAATGTTTCATATTCCTATTTCTGCCCTCTGTGTGCTAATTAATCTTTGTTTACATTCTCATAGGGGAGAGAAGACTCGGCAAGTATGAGGACACCAGGGACCATGAGGACACCAGGGACCACACCCCTCCCAAAGAAGGGCAACTTCCAAAAGAAGAAACAGAGGAGCAGGAGCAGGAGCAGGAGGAGGAGGAAGAAGGAGAGATCGTGGAGGTTGGCCAAATTGTCACCACAACAGGTGAGTGTCGGAGAACACAGCTTCCGGTAAGCTCATCAATGTATATCACCATATTTGGATTACATGGTGTGTTTTTTTTTTTTTTCTAGGTGATGTGGAGGAAGATTCCCGTTTTACCAGTGAAAGTGCCCAGATCTTGATCGGGGAGATAATGGGGTGCAATAGGGATTTGGAAATTGTACAACAAAACATCAATGATGTTAAAAATAAAATGAAGAACATCATTGATGTTTTGGGGAGAGTGTGAAAACGAAAAAACTAGATAGGGTTTTATTTTTGCTTTTTATCCAAAAAAAATTGTATTTTGCATAATTCCAAATTTGGAAGATGCACAGAGTGTGTAAATATGTGCTATCTCCCATCATGGGGGATCAATGTACATGTTTTGTGGAAAGTGTCTGAGATGAAGGGGTTGCAGCCCCAAAGCATGTACATTGATCCCCCATGATGGGAGTTAGCACATGTTGACACACTGTGTGCATCTTCCAAATTTGTATTTTTCAGGGGTCACACCCCATGTAATGAAGGCAATATCAGGCCAGTTTGTACATACTCAGGTCTGATATTGTCTTCACTTTTCCAAGTTGAACTTTGTAAGTTCCTGTGTTCTGTATTTTACGCTTTGATACATGCCTGTTTACACAAAAAAACAACTAAAAAATAAATATGATTAAACTGGGTTTTGGATACCCAAAATATCTTGGTTGTGTTGTAAAAACCTTTACTAAACGCACATATAAATGTGCTTGTATTAAAAAGTTGAATTCTCAACAATGTGTGGCTTCCTTTTTCATTGGGCTTAAAATGTATTTGTAGTGAAATTTGAGTTTTTGCTGAGAAGGAGTGCGTTTTAATAAAGGCAACTCCACTTTGCACTCCAAGTGCAGTTTCAGGTGTACTTTTGCAGTGCACTTGTAGTGCATAGAGGATGTGCCTTTAGTAAAAAGCACCCACAGTGAGGTGTAAATTTGGACAATCATGCCATTTTCCTGCCATGGTGCTGAAAATTAGCATGATTTAGATCAGTAATGCACTACACATTAGTTAACAAAAAGAAGGTGTGTGTGTAGCAGACCCACAACATAATAAGATTATCTGAAGAAGAGACTGTCCCCTCAGCTCACTCTGAACTTGGGTTTGCACTGTTGGTGAAAAAGGCACAACTTGACGAAAAATGGCAAAGTGGGAGGCCACAGTCTGCCATTCCCGTGGCGTTGAAGGACACTGTGTAGTGACACAAGAAAAAAACTAGTAATTTTACAAATCAACATTGCATGCAGATTACACACCCACATTTTTGGACAAAATTAGTATAACATGTTTTTAAATGAGTATTTAAAGCCTAAAGTATAAGGTCCCCTTATGAGAGTCCTAACCTCCCCTTCCCCCCCATCTGATGGGCCCTTGCTAAAAAATGAGGGGGGATGTTTAGGACAGGTAACCCTCTCCACTTGATTGAGAGCTGAATGCCTAAATAATGTGTGATACTTTGTGAAGCCCCTCCTTAGTTACACTATTGGCAGCCCACCGGACAGGTAAGAAGTGTCATAATAACAAAATGGAAGCACATGTTGACATTCTGCTATTACATAGCAAGAAAATGAATGTGTTAAAAAAATCAAAATAGCATTTGAAAGTATTGAGGCCCTTACACTACATGCTTTGGTGAATTGTTCCATAAATGTTATCATGAAAAAGGTATTTAGAGTGTGTATTGGGTTGGGTCAAGTCATCAGATAGAAGATTGCTCAGCAGGTAGCAGTTGGGGAGAGGGGGGTTACTAATGAGTTTGGCACAACTCCAAAAAAACAATAAAAAGTTCACTTTGCATGAATTGAAGCACACACATCACATTCGTAGAGATTTTAGGGGGTGTTTAGGTGAAAGCAATACTATGGAGCTGACAAAAGACATTGTCAAGTGACTAGACTATAGTTTTAGGGGCCAAGAAGAGCATGGTGGGGAAGTTAGTGAGGCAAATCTGCATGAGGACAAAGGGGCAGAGCATATGAATTAGAGCATATTGCAATGATGGTAATTAGGGAATGAGGAAAGAAATGCAAGACATTAGCAATCATGAAATACATAGAATGTGATGTTTAAGGTTAAAACTTAGCATAATATAGTCCTTCAGCAGGAGCTGAATGATGGCAGAACAGGTCTCTGGAATAATGATCCCCAGAGCCTGGGGGGAGATGCCTGTAGAGAACTTGAGGTCCTGAAGGCTTCTCCCTGTCGCCAAGTAGCGCAACGTGGCGATGAGCCTCTGCTCCGGAGTGATGGCTTGCTGCATGCAGGTATCCTGCCTGGTGATATAAGGTGACAGCAAAGCCAGCAGACAGTGAAAAACGGGGTCCGTCATCCTGAGAATAATCCAGAAATGATCAGGATTATTCTCGCGGATCTCACGGAGCAAAGGCATGTGGGAGAACTGGTGACGCTGGCGCAACCAATTCTTGGTCGTCCAAACATGTTTCATCTACGTACTCATCGTACAGTTTGTGCTGTGCAGGGGTTCTTACTTTGACTTTGACACAAGCCCTTTGGCTTATGTCAAAGTGAAAGTAAGAACCCCTGCACAGCACAAACTGTACGATGAGTACGTAGACGAAACATGTTTTGAAAACGGTCGGCTGGTCAAAACGGACACCAGAAAGCAACGCTAAACAGCAAGGCCTGAAAGGACGACCTGAATAGCAGAAGCAAGCAGACAATAAAAAATGCCTTTCAAAGTGTACTATACCAAGATAGAGTCCACAATGAGAAGCAAATACTTAATGACTGCACACGCTGATTATCAGATACGCAAAGACAAGCAGAAACTGAAGAGCAGTAGCGATCTGAATCACTAATCTGAAAAGCGTGAATCGTCTTTCACCAAACTTCTACTAAAACACGAGATCAGCAGAAGGAGCCCAAAGGGTGCCGGACGTGGTGCTGAACTTCCTTTTTTTAGTCCCGCCGTACACGGCTTACGTCACCGCGTTCTTGGCAACCGCGAAATCAGACAACTTGGCCCGACCATGTGTATGTAACAGTTTTGGACACAATCCGTCGGACTAAATCCGACGGGCAAAATCCGACGGATTTGGTTGGCAAAATCTCTGACCGTGTGTACGTGGGCTTACACAACCTG